>NW_007876707.1:0-570 GCF_000696425.1 Galeopterus variegatus
TCGATCTAAGTAAACTCATCAGACCAAGCTAATCGATCTAAGTAAACTCATCACACCAAGCCCTTCGATCTAAGTAAACTCATCATACCAAGCACATCGATCTAAGTAGACTCATCAAACCAAGCACATCAATCTAAGAAAACTCATGTGACCGAGCACTTCGATCTAAGTAAACTCATCAGACCCTGCTAATCGATCTAAGCAAACTCATCGCACAGAGCTAATTGATCTAAGTTAACTCATCTGACAAAGTACATCGATCTAAGTAAACTGATCAGACCAAGTTCATCGATCTACGTAAACTCATCATAGCAAGCTAATCGATCTAAGTACACCCATCACACCAAGCCCATCGAACTAAGAAAACTCACCACACCAAACTCACTTATCTAAGTAAACTCACCCGACCAAGCACATCGATCTAAGTAAACTCATCAGACCAAGATCATCGATCTGAGTAAACTCATCAGACCAAGCTCATCGATCTAAGTAAACACATCAGAGCAAGCTTATCGATCTAAGTAAACTCATCAGACAAAGCCCCTCGATCTAAGTAAACTCATCCGACCA
>NW_007876708.1:0-570 GCF_000696425.1 Galeopterus variegatus
GGAAGATAAATGGAATGTGAGGGACTAGGTAAATCCGCAGAAAGACAAAGTGGATTAGTGATTGCCAGGGGCTGGGTGGTTGAAGATGAATGTGAGTGACTGCTAATTGACTCAGGGTTACTTTTTTAGGTGCTGAAATAGTTGTGGAATTTGATAGTAGTAATGGTTGTACACCTCTGGGAATATTCCAAAAAACAGTAACTTGTATACTTTAAAAGGGTAAAGTTTATGGGATGAGAATTATTCCTCAAAAAACTCTAATACAAACACAGCAAAACAAACAAACAAACAAAACAAAAACAAAGAAAGAACAGTGTGAAGAGTATGTTTTCATTTGTGTGGGAAAAGAAAGTAAAAATTAATAATAGTGGCTTTGTAAGGTCTTGACTTGGCTAACATAAACTATATTTCCTAGAATTCCCTTTTTTCTGTGTTTCACATTAGGATGGGTCATATTTAATGTTACTCAAGGTTTGGAGGGTGGTAGTAAAGCAAAAGACTCTTTCGAAGGGGGCAGAGTCACTATGTGATCTTGTAGCTCACACTCGGTGGGGGCAGAGTCACTATGTG
>NW_007876709.1:0-570 GCF_000696425.1 Galeopterus variegatus
GATCCGTTGCCGGACACGAAAAAAGACAAAAAGGAAAAAAAAAAAGATAATATGAATCTTTCCATGAACTTTTTGAAGACTTCCTTGTGTATAAGGGCTTTGAAAATGATAAAGCAAGAGATCAACACAAGTTATCTTAGACTTGAGGGACCAACAACCCCAAACATCAGTATCCACCAGGTCCATGTGGGGAGAGCAGTCACCTTGGGTGCAAGCCCAAGGTAGGGAGACTTACAGAATAGGAGCCAAGAGCACTGGCTCTCAGGCAGAAATACTCATACCAGGGCTTCAAGCTGAGCTCCCACCCTTTACAAATCACTTCATCTCTCTGAGTCTCTGCTTCTCTATCTGTGAAGTAGAGTTGCAAAGTAAAGGTGGCTTTCTCACCAATTGTGTAAGAATTAAGTGTGAAAAAGGACATAATGTTGTACAGTGCTGGCATAGGGTCAGCACTCAGTAAATGACATATTGTTAGTATCACTAGGAATCAGGTTCTGTATCCTCCCTCTAGACCAAACAGACTGAATCAATCAGGACCCTCCCATCACCCCTGGCTGCCTCTTGGCCTTG
>NW_007876710.1:0-570 GCF_000696425.1 Galeopterus variegatus
GCCCTACACAAGTCCTCAAGGGAGTCCTGCATCTGGAATCCAAAAACAATAATCACTACCATGAATACACAAGAAAGAACAAAACCCACTGGTATTACAAAAATGAAAACAAGAAAGTGAAAGAAACTATCTTACCACCTCCAAAAACCAAAGAACAATGAAAGGGAAAGTAAGGAAAAAATGATATTTAAAACACCCAAATGAAATTGATAAAATGCCAGGAATAAGACAATACCTTTCAGTAACAACCCTAAATGTAAATGGATTAAATTCCAGAGCAAAAAATCAACCTACAGAGTGGGAGAAAATAATCAACCTATAGAGTTGGAGAAAATATTTGCAAACTATGTATCCAACAAAGGATTGTTAATATCTAGAATAAACAAGCAACTGAAACAACTTAACAGTATAAAAAAAAATTACACAATTTACAAATTGGTAAAGGAGCTAAATAAGCATTTCTCAAAGGAAGATACACAAATGGCCAGCAGACATATGAAAAAATGCTGAACATCACTCAGCATCAAGGAAATGTACATCAAAACTACACTAAGATGTCATCTCACCCCA
>NW_007876711.1:0-570 GCF_000696425.1 Galeopterus variegatus
ATTCAAAATTACCCAACATACTGAGAGTCAAGAAATGAAACATTCTCAAGAGAAAAAAAAATTGAGTCCAAATCCAAAATGAATGAAATATTGGAATGAACAGACAAGGAATTTAAAATAGATATTATGACTATCCTCAATAAGTATAACAAACATTTTTCCAATGAATGAAAATTTCAGTAGAGAAATGAGAAGTCTTGGCAGAGGAATAGAAACAATTAAAAATGAAAAGTCTAGAATTAAAAAATATATTTTCTGAAATAAAAAGTCCACTGGATGGACTTAACTACTTAATGGACACAATAGAGGAAAGACTAAGTAAACCTGAAGATAAATCAATGGAAAGCATCCAAAGTGAAGAACACAGAGGGAAAAAAAAACAAAAACAAAAAACGAGTAGAACCCTGGAGACTTGTTAGATGATACCAAACAGCCCAACATGCATTTAATTGAAATATAAAAAGGAGAAGGGAGAAAGAGAGAACAGGGCAGAAGAATATCTGAAAAACAATGGCCTGAATATCCCAAATTTGATGGACAGAAATGTATAACTATAAAATGCTTATCAAA
>NW_007876712.1:0-570 GCF_000696425.1 Galeopterus variegatus
CAACAACTCTTCAGCAAGTTTCTAAAACACAGAAATCAGACTGAAGTGTAAAAATAACTGAGCAGAGGAGATGAAGTTGTAACATTAGTGTCAGAGAAGGAAGACATATGAAAGAAGAAAAGCCAGTCTGTGTCCCTACAATCCCATAAGATTCCATATTTTGAAATAGCAAGTGTCAGAGAAGGTCAAAAATGATGCAGAAAAAGGAGACTTTTCCTGTCCCAGTTCCATCCACGACTCTTTTATCAGGTAAATGATTATCCCCCAAGGAAAAGGAGACTCAGTCTCTAAAAAAACTATGTCGATTAATCCCTATACTCAGGGACACTGAGGAGCAACAGAGAAAAAGTGAGGTGCGGGCTGGGAAAGAAGGTTTGGTAAAAGTTCTGTCCTTGAATTCAGAGACTCTTAGCTTTTCTCTCCATCTTGCTTTCTGAAATTCAGCAGCCAGACATATCCTTCTGAGAGTGAGCAGTTCCAGAGGGAAAAAAAAAACTCCATATTTTGCCATCTAAACAGAAAATTGTCTCTAAAGGTCCAGCACAGTGAATAAAATAAAAACATTAACCC
>NW_007876713.1:0-570 GCF_000696425.1 Galeopterus variegatus
GGGGGCGGAGGGCGGGGGGAGGGGAATTCATCTTTATCTGTCATGTTGTGTCTTATTGCATTCAAAGTATCTGCCACGAATACGATAAAATGTTAACATTGATTCTAGCTGTGAGTATGTGTAGGTTTACACTTCTTTGTAATTTTTTTCACTTATTTTCAAAATAATTACACATTATTCAGTGTGTTTTTTAAATTTTCATTTTAAGAAATTATTTTTCATTGACATGCATTGATCGTACATATTTATGGGGTACAGAGTCATATTTCAATACATGTAGGTGATACGTGATGATCAAATCCAGGTAATTAGCATATTCATCATTGCAAACATTTGTCGTTTCTTTGTGATGAGACCATCTGAGCTCCTCTCTTCCAGCCATTTGAGAATATACGATAAATTATCCTTAGTTATAGACACCTGGCGCTGCTGTAGACCACTACAAATCAGTTTTTTCTATCTAGCTGTAATTTTGTATCCCTTAACCAACCTCTCCCTATCCCCATCCTTCACCCCTTCCCATCCTCTAATAACCACAATTCTACTCTTACTTCTCTTTTCTTTCTTTCT
>NW_007876715.1:0-570 GCF_000696425.1 Galeopterus variegatus
ATAAATATGTACAATTAAAAAAAATTAAATTAATAAACCTTATCATCCCTCCCTGATAAATATAAGTACTAATATGAGTTATCAAGTTTAAGTCTAAGATGACTAGATAATAGAATTATATGCACCTTTAGAACTGATATAACAAGTAAATGAAAGTAATTTCATTCAGAGAATTGAACGGGAACCTAATATCATTTATTTCCTATAAAAAAACTTGACTAATTTTATGAGTCAGCAAGTTAAAGAGTAAATAGACTAAAAGAAAAATCTCTCCATTGCTTTATAGAGAAAACCGGCTTCTGAGCTGTAGGACTGTTAGACCTGGATGTCTAATCTGAGGCTTTCAAAAGAATTCGCCCACGGACCACTCTGCCTCCTTCCACGGCCACTGGCCCTACTTTCATTCCCACCCACCCACTGACTCTACATCTGTGGAGTAAATAGGCAATTTTGAGCAAAGAAGGCAGACATCGAAGTGTACATTGTGATTTATTTAATTTGTATGAGGGTGAAAACTGGCCAAACTGATGTATATTAGTAGAAATCAAAACAGGAACTGCATATGGTGGG
>NW_007876716.1:0-570 GCF_000696425.1 Galeopterus variegatus
TTCCATTATATGTTATTGAAGTTATAAATAAATATATTCGAACATTTTAGGATTCTGACAAAAATATGTTGGTTCTGGGTTGGTTCATTGATTGATTTCTTGCCATTTCAAACACTGATTTTTGTTGAAGAGTTAAAACCAACCAACAAACAAAAATACGCCAGCATGCCTCATTCAAAATACATCTCGTCTTAAAATTGTGAGCTAAATGCAGGATGAAGAAGGATGTTAATCCTAATAGCTGGAGCTCACATCTATTTATTTTACATATGGGAAAGTATTTTAAGTATAGATTTCATTCTCTTGGCTGTTTGTAAACAGAAGCCTTAATTACTGAAGGCTTCACATTCTTCAGCCTGGTGACTGGTTTCCAAATTTCATGTCATGATTAGCTTGGGTAGAAAAACAGGAAAAGGCAGCAGTGAGACATGGAGGAAGTGGCTTTGGGAGCCTGGAGTTCTAATCTTGACTGTGCAGCTCACTGGCTCACCCAGACACTTAATCTCTCTCTGCCCTCATTTCCTGTAACCTGAGTTTGGAGACACAGAGCTCTGTGTGTGTGGGAGTAAG
>NW_007876717.1:0-570 GCF_000696425.1 Galeopterus variegatus
TTCTTTCTCTCTTTCTCTCCTTTTTAAAAAAATCTTTCTTTCTCTTCTTTCTTTCTAAATCGTTTTCTAGACAGAGATGCTTTTCCAGAAGTATCACACTCTTCAGTGTCCTCTGTGTGTGTGTTTGTGTGTATGTGTGTAATCAAGAATAGGTAGGAGTTACTATTACATTTTTCTTTGCAAATTTTCCCATCCCTAGTCCTAATTGTTTGCACACAAAGACAATTACAAAAATGCTTATTTGTTCCATTGCATTACTGGCTATGGAGACAATACAGAAAAGGATAAATTACCTTTTAGCAAATAGCACAGCATATTTTGAGAGCTTTCCTCATGTTTTTGCTGCCTAAAATCTGGTATGATCTTAATTACTATAAAAGAGTTTTGATCGTTCAAAGAATAAAACATATGCATTAAATAAGCATAAAGGAAATTTTCAAAAGCAAATGCATAGTGAAAAGCATTATGCTGCTCTGTTACTGCCTTAATAAGCACCCACACATGCACATGCACACACCCAGAGCACTGGCTTAGCAGTACTTAACAGTTTCCGAATAGAGAACAGATGGA
>NW_007876718.1:0-570 GCF_000696425.1 Galeopterus variegatus
ATGAAAAATCCCAGTTATGTAGCAATTGCTATAAAGGTATACTATATTAAAGGCTTTATTTATATTATCTTATGCAACCTATAAAAATTATCAAATAGGATGGCATTGCTATCTCCATTGGAAAAAGAAGAACTTGAGTCTCAGAGATTAACATAAAGGCAGGACAAGAATTTGAATAAAATCATACACTGACCTCCATGGTATACCTCTTCCATTAAGTTCCCAATAATTGGCTCTTGGTCTGTATTTATAACACTATTTTTGAAGGCTGTCATAAATTATGTCACAATAATACTTTCAGGTTCAGAAGAAATTTTAGTGACATAGTAAAAAAATGAATATGTATTAGTTTCAAATTCTTCAAAGCAATTTAATTCTAAGACAAAGAATATAAGTCAGTCTAACGAAATAGTCAAACATTACCTAACAAATTATTCAAACATTTGTTCATTGAAATACAAATGAGTATTTCAATGTGGTAGGCAGTGTCTAAGATTGCTCAAATGACCCCCACATCCTAGAATTCATGTCCTTGTGCTAGACCTCCTCCTCGAATAACTTCCCTCTGAC
>NW_007876719.1:0-570 GCF_000696425.1 Galeopterus variegatus
GATGAAGACCTGTGCTGTGAATTGAGCACTCTGGCTGGCTGCGCGGTGACAGCGGTGACAGTGGCAGGAGCAGCACGGGGACTCTCCAGCGGGGGTGCACTGCAGCCGGCCTGGCACCCAGGCAGGCGGTTCCTTGCTCCTCTGCCCTCTTTCACCTGGGGCCACAGGCCAGGGTCTGTCCTGCTCCAACAGGAAGCCGAGAGGCGGCTCCTGCTCAGCTGAGTCTTTCCTGGAGTGGGCGTCCCTCGAGAGCTCCTCTGGGGAGCTCAGCCACCGTGATAATGTCACACATCCACCTTTGTGGCCCATGGCTGCTTGCCCTTGCCTCAGGCGACCGCGTCCCTCTCTTCATCCAGCAAACTCTGATTCACCTGCTGGGAGGGAGAGCCGGGTTCCAGAGACGGAATGGCTCCGAGGCACAGTCACACCTGCCCCATCTCTGCGTCCAGTGGGGCGGACTGACGACACACGGAGAAGCTAAGGGTGATGAACGATGGGCCCAAGTCCCGTAGAGGAGGAGGAGGCTGGAGAGGGGCTCACAGAGGGCCCTGATCCAGGCCTTGCTGGGGT
>NW_007876720.1:0-570 GCF_000696425.1 Galeopterus variegatus
GCGCTCAGCCAGTGAGCGGAACCGGTCTCCACATGGGATCCGAACCCTCGGCGGGAGCGCCCCCGTGCTCCCAAGCGGTGCACTCTCCAGTGCGCCACCGGGCCGGCCCCCTTGTTTTTCTCTTAATTGGAATTTTAAAACATACTATCCTATTTATTTGACCCATTTTAGTAAAGCAGCATCATGTTACAGTACAGTTTCATTAACTATTAATCTTCAGAATTAAATACCTTTATTTCTGTTCTAAATATCTATCTCAGTTGGACATATTAGAACATAGTTTGTGAATTTAACTTATAAAAGAAATATTTTGCCATAATTATTCTAGTGGGTTTATAGCCTGGGACTGGGAACATTGTTTTCCCTGATTTGCTGAAATTTTTATATTTTATGAGAAAATAATTTTTTTCAAGGTCAAAAATAGGGTTCTGTTTTACCACTTTGTTGTTTGGTATTATGAAGATAATTTTACTCTCATAAATGTTTTTCACAATTATGGTTATCTTATTTTTAGGCCTTTGCTTTTAAAATGTATACCAATAGTTTTCAAGTTGTTAACTTGAAATTTTT
>NW_007876721.1:0-570 GCF_000696425.1 Galeopterus variegatus
TACAGTAGTTAGTACATTTTATAATAGCTATATACAAAATAACCCTAAATTCTTAGAGAACTATGTTAATTATTTATCATCATAACTAGGGGTTAATTTCTGATCTGTAATATTTCTATGCCTGGCTTATTTCACTTAACATAATTGTCTCTAAGTTCATCCATGGTGCTTGTGAATGGCAGTATTTCCTTCTTTTTTATGGCTGAGTAGTATTCCATTGTATAAATATACCACATTCTCCTTATCCAGTCATCCAAACAATGAACATTTAGTTTGGTCCCAACTGTTGGCTATTGTAAATAGAGCTGCAGAAAACATGGGAGTGCAGGTGTCCCTTCAACATGGTGATTTCCATTCCTTTGGGTATATACCCAGCAGTGGGATTGCTGGATCACATGGCAGTTCTATCTGTAGTAGTTTGAGGAATCTCCATACCATTCTCCAAAATGGCCACACCAATTTATAGTCCTACCAGCAGTGTAGGAGGGTTCCTTTTTCTCCCCATTCTTACCAGCATTTGTTATGCTGTGTCTTTTCGATAACAGCCAGTCTAACTGGGGTGAGATGATA
>NW_007876722.1:0-570 GCF_000696425.1 Galeopterus variegatus
AGAAAAAAGTCTCCAAAAGACATTTTCATTTGTTATTAAATTGCTTATAAATTGGACAGAACTCTGACAAGCACCCAGAAAGGACATATGCCTTTTAAGGCAAAAGTTAAATTTAGCCTAAGGTTTCTATCTCCAGTTTCATTGTTCTTTCCATGATCATTTCTAAGAGGTCATAGTTATGGTGATTTTGGAGTCAAGCAATTCTAAGTTGGAATATCTGTTTCCTAAGATAGTAATGATTTGGCTCAAGTCAACTGTTTAATAGCTCTATATGTCAATTTCTCATTCGTTAAAATGTGTAATAGCCAACTTGGAAGATCAGGGTGAAGATTAAATGGGATAATTTATGTAAGAATCCAATTACAATGCCTGGCACAGAGCATGACCCTTTAATTAGTAGTTACTGATTGATAAGGATGATGATCATAATAAGAATCATGATGACTGATGATGATGGTGATGATGGTGATGATGGTGATGGTGATGAGGATGATGATGATTATATGACAATCACCTGCATATTAATATATGCAACAGAAGTGGGACCTTTTAGAAGTGACATGGAGGCAA
>NW_007876723.1:0-570 GCF_000696425.1 Galeopterus variegatus
CATTTAAAGCATGTGTTCAGGTTGAATCCTCAGACTTCCCATTGGCAAGTCACATAGCTGAGTTCAGCATCAATAGGGATAAAGAATATACTGTCTCTAGCAAATGCGAAGTCACATGGCAAAGGATAATAAATTAGTAATAAAAATACAGTCTACCATGAGAGAGAATGTGATTTGCCCTTTTTGGATTAAATGGCCATCTCTGATTTAAGCAAGTGTGGTTGGAGTGGGGTGGGGTCATATTTCATTAATATAAACATGGCAGCCAGGGGCCCTTGTTCTGGATGGGAAGCAGAAAAGGCAGTCACTGTGAGCTTGATGGACATACTATGAAGTGCATACTGCAACCTCGGGAAATCTAGAAGAGACTGTTCAAAATCTCTCTCATTCCACATGAGCTCCAGAGCATTTGCACACGGGCCCAGTTACACATGTGCACTCACACACACAAGCATATTCATACATACTCACACATTCCACTAACAGAGTAAAGATCCTTGGTATCTTGAAGGAGGCGAAAGATTATCCAGAGTTAGCAAGGGTTTTACACAATCTACAAATTGTTACTGT
>NW_007876724.1:0-570 GCF_000696425.1 Galeopterus variegatus
TCAGTGTTTTGTAGTTTTCATTGTAGGGATCTTTCATCTCCCTGGTTAAATTTATTCCTAGATATTTTGTTTTATTTTTGTAGCTATTGTAAATTAGATTGCTTTCTTGATATTTTTTTCTGCTAGTTCATTGTCGGTGTATAAAAATGCTCCTCATTTTTGTATGTTGATTTTGCATATTATAACTTCATTGAGTTTGTTTCTAAGTTTTTTGGAGTCTTTACATTTTTCTACAGATAAGATCATGTCATCTGCAAACAGTGACAACTTGACTTCATGTTTTCCAATTTGGATGTCCTCTATTTCTTTCTCTTGCTTAATTGCTCAGTCATCTACTGCACAGATGATGTCCTTGCACATGCCTACCTTTCTTAGGTAGGCAGAAATTTCTCCTGGGTCTCTACTGCTCCTGGCAGGAAGATGGGGTGATAGAGGCCAGGAATTTTCTTCTGATCTTTATGTGGCTATTCTGAGTTTCTGTGCTCACCAGCATTTCAGCTACTCCTTTGATGTGTTCCAGCTCTATTCTTTAGTTATTTTCTCTCAAGTGTAGCTACATATTCATTGTTT
>NW_007876725.1:0-570 GCF_000696425.1 Galeopterus variegatus
ATGAGAGCTGGTGTGAGTGTTCTCTTAGACGCTTTCAGATAGGTCTGACCAGAAGCACTAAATTTCTCAAAATGCGGTTGACATTGAATCATGGGATCCTAAAGGCTGCGTCATCAACAGCACTGGATGAGAAGTCCCCACGGATTGGGGTCTTTCAAAAAGCCACAGAAAGGTTAGTGTGACATTCAGCTTCAAATACAGTGTCATTCAAATAGAAAAACTCTTGATTTCCTCATCTGGCCTCCAAACCCCACCTGGCAAGTGTGGAGGAATCTGACAGGTGACTGTCATGTTGGGGAGGAGATCAGTAAAAGCAGAGACGATGCCGACTGCACCCCTCCCTGAGGGCTGGCAGCCCCAGTGCATCAGGCTCCAGATGGAAGGAGGAATATTATCTGTGTAAAGAATTGGAGGATTTCATTATTACACTGAATTGGACATTCTATGCATAAAATGATACTGTGCATAGACAGGGAAGTTTTGACTTCTCTGAGATAAAAAAAGTCATGGAACAAATTACCCCACAGTACAAATATAATTAAGTTCCATGAATTCTGCTTGATTGGTGTG
>NW_007876726.1:0-570 GCF_000696425.1 Galeopterus variegatus
CATTGGAGTTCTCTCTTGATGGTGTACATTCTGTGGATCTTGGAAAATTAATAATGACATATATCTACCATTGTAGCATCATACAGAGTAGTTTCATGGCCTAAAAATTCTCTGTGCTCTGCCTGTTCATCCCTCCCTCCCCACTAACCTCTGGGAAACAGAGATCTTTTCACTACCTCCATAGTTCTGCCTTATTCATAATGTCACATAGTTGGAATCATACAAGGTGTTGCCTTTTCAGACTGGCTTCTTTCACTTAGTAATTAATATACATTAAAGTTTCCTCTGACTTTCCATGGCTTGATAGCTCATTTCGTTTTAGTGCTGAATCATATTCCATTGTATGGATGTACTTCAGTTTATGTATTCACTTATCAAAACACCTACTGAAGAACAAGTTCCAGGTTTGGGCAATCATAAATAAAGCTTCTATAAATGCTCGCATGAAAGTTTTTGTGTGACATAAGTTTTCAGCAAAATTAGATATATACCTAGAAACATAATTGCTATATTATATAGTAAGACTGTTTGGCTTTGTAAGAAACTGTAAAACTGTCTTCCAAAAATGGT
>NW_007876727.1:0-570 GCF_000696425.1 Galeopterus variegatus
TTGCGATCCCGTTGCCGGTCCCCGGTACGGGCGCGACACCGAGGGCTGCGATCCCATTACCAGTCAGTAAAAAAGACAAAAAGGGAAAAAAAAAACTTATTTTAATTGAAACATATTTGATTATACATATTTATGGGGTACAGAGCTGACTATCAGTATTTGTATGTAATATGTGATGATTGAATCAATATTATTAGCATATTCATCATTACAAATCATAATTATTCTTTGTATCCCTTATCCAAACAATTTTGCTTTTAATCCAAGTTTTGAATGCTTTTCTATATACACATACCCACTCACAGCCACCACCACCAAGCTTCACATTTTCTTTTTTTTTTTCCTTTTTTTAATTTAATTTTATTTTATCAATGTACCATGCAGTTGATTTTTGTGTCCCTTTACCGAATCCTCCTCCTCTCTCTCCCCCCTCCCACCCATCAACATCATATCTGTTCGCTTGTCTTAACAACTCCAAGGAATTGTGATTGTTGTGTCTTCTTCCCTCCCCGCCCCCCAGTTTTTTGTGTATTTATTTGTTTTTAGCTCCCACAAATATGTGAAAACATG
>NW_007876728.1:0-570 GCF_000696425.1 Galeopterus variegatus
TACACCACTTCCACACCTGGCCCCTAGATTTTCCCATGAGATACTTCACAGTCTCTCTCTCCTCTTGTCTGTGGCACGTGCAGAGGATGCAAGGGAGTATACTGAGTCTTTAATCAATGGCAGAGTCTAGGCAGGAGTCCAGCGCTCTGGAGAGCTGCATGATATTCCTCCCTCCCAGCACATTGCCATGTACTGCTCCCTCCCCATCTGCCGACAACTTGCTTTGGACTTTAAATAATTATTATCACCTCTTTAAACCAATAGATATTTGAGAACTGTGTGTAATAGACATAAGATTTATTTCACATATGTACTTGTATATCCTTCCATTATGCAAATGGAAGGATGTCATTAGTACATCATGAAGCCGGCTCCATGAGGAGTGATTATGTCCTTGGTGAAATAGATTCAGGAGATTGAATCCAGTGCTGTAAAATAATATAATCTTTCCATTGGTAAGGGGAAAATAAGACACCCCATTCTCTCAGGAGGCCATCACATACCCCAGCTACAGGGTTATCTCCCATACAGATGGGGGACAGAACACACTTTTTTTGGAA
Source organism: Galeopterus variegatus (assembly GCF_000696425.1). Lineage (NCBI taxonomy): Eukaryota > Metazoa > Chordata > Mammalia > Dermoptera > Cynocephalidae > Galeopterus > Galeopterus variegatus. Next base: position 561 of record NW_007876728.1, read on the forward strand.
GTCCATGAAA
>NW_007876729.1:0-570 GCF_000696425.1 Galeopterus variegatus
AAAAAAAAAAAAAAGCAGCACCTGAATTTATACTGTAGAATGTTCTATGTTGTTATGGAACCAACTCGACAGAGACGCGGTCAGCACTCAGAGGGTTAGAAAGTCAGGCACTTTGTTACGCCAGCGGGCCCAGATGAGCTAGCACTCCAAGATCTGAGCCCCAAGTTTAGGTCTTACAGGGTTTATATAGGCGGACTCTTCCAGGTTGTTTTAAGTTTTGTTTTCTCAGCATTCATGTGGCTAGTGCAGTAGTAATTTTCATTTTCTCAGCATTCATGTACCCAGTACGGTAGCCCTTGTGATAAGCAATCACGTTTACCAAAGTGGGAGCGCAAGCATTGATTATCAGTAAAGCTGATACAATAAGCAGGTTCTGTTTTAAAATAAGCTACTGAAAGAATTAATCTTAAATTTTCCCAACAATGTGAGGTTTGCAAATACCCAATTTTATTAACTTTGACTGTGAGAGAAAAATCCAAAACAACAGCGATTTAAACAAGCAGAAGTTTTTCTCGCGTGTAAATGCCAGCAGCCCAGAACTGAGCAAAGGACTGTTTCTCAATGCCTTAC
>NW_007876730.1:0-570 GCF_000696425.1 Galeopterus variegatus
TGTCATTCAAATGCTACAATTCTTGAAAATTGATTGACACTTTCATTTTGGCCTAATTGTGACTCTATTTTTTTTTAATTGTACATGTGTGCTTAAAAATATCATCTTTCTCATTTACAATCTTGTTAATTTTTTGTTTTTTAATGTATCATCATTACCTGAAAGAGCTACATCAAACCTCTTGCTGTGATTTCTGCTGTTGTAAAAATTTGTAATTTTCTGTCAGATTTTACTTTATAAATTTTGATGTCATTTATAAACAAGCTCATAATTTCCTAACTTCTTGGTGGATTTTTAAATTAAGCATGTTTAGCTTTCATTGTTTGCTTTAGATTATCTTTTGTCTGATATTAATATTGTTATAAGAATTTTACCTTTTTTATTTACCTAATATCTAATTATTCTTCCCTCTTCCTTTCAAATAGTAATATTTAAAAAATAAATCATCATGAAAATTTTTAAGTTTACAGCAAAATTTAAGTAATTTTATAGTGAAAATCTATATATGTACCACCTAGATTCTATGACTAATATTTTACTAGATTTGATAGGTTGAATTATGTCTCTGCC
>NW_007876731.1:0-570 GCF_000696425.1 Galeopterus variegatus
AAAAGTTAGTTTTTGGAAAAGATAAATAAAATTGACAAACCATTAGTACTACTAACTATAAAAAGAAGAGAGACGATCCAAATAACAAAAATTAGAAATGAAAAAGGTGATATTACAACTGATACATCTGAAATACAAGGAATTATTCAAAACTACTATAAACAACAATATGCCAACAAATTGAGAATCTGGAGGAAATGGATAAATTTCTGGGCACACACAAGCTACCAAAATTAAGCCAAGAAGATGTAGAAAATCTGAACAGACCAATAACAATAAAGGAGATTGAAGCTGTTATCAGAAGGCTCCCAACAAAGAAAAGCCCAGGACCAGATGGATTCACAGCAGAATTTTATGAAACATTCAAAGAGGAATTGACACCAATTCTTTACAAACTATTCCAAAAGATTGAAACAGAGGCAAATCTCCCAAACACATTTTATGAAACAAACATCAGTCTGATACCAAAACCAAGTAAAGATACAACTAAAAAATAAAACTATAGGCTGATATCCTTGATGAATATAGATGCAAAATCCTCAATAAAATACTAGCTAACAGAATACAGCA
>NW_007876732.1:0-570 GCF_000696425.1 Galeopterus variegatus
GCTGATAATAATCAAAACATGCAAACCCCACGTACTTTTTTTTTTTGGTCTTTTTCGTGACTGGTAAGGGTATCGCAACCCTTGGCTTGGTGTCATCCACACTGCGCTCAGCCAGTGAGCGCACCGGCCATCCCTATATAGGATCCGAACCCACGGAGGGAGCGTCACTGCGCTCCCAGCGCTGCACTCTCCCGAGTGCGCCACGGGGCCGGCCCCCCCACGTACTTTCTAATACTTGGATTCAACCAAATCTTTCTGACTTTCCAAACCCTTGTAGTGAATCCTTATCCCCCTTTTACTCCTGGACTCATTCTCTCAGGACTCTGCAAATTACAGACTCATGCAGGCTTCATCCTAAATACCATGTGTGAGGTCCACTTGAATCCGTGACACGTGGCCACAACTCAGGGCTCTACTATGGCTCCTGCAGTAGTGTCCTGGCTCAGGCCTTGGGCCTCAGGGCCACGGCAGGGGCCAAGTCAGGGTGTGTCAGTCTGTTCTGTGTTACCATAACAGAATTACCTGAGACTGGGTAATTTATAAGGAAAAGAGGTTTATTTGGCTTACAAT
>NW_007876733.1:0-570 GCF_000696425.1 Galeopterus variegatus
CAAAGACAAATGGATGGAAGGGTGGTGGACAGATGAAGAGGTGGGTGGGATCACATAAAGGCAAAAATACGACGAACATTGTTACAGGCAGAATTGTGTCCCCTGCCTCTCAAATTCCTATGTGGAAGTCCTAACCCCCAGTACCTCAGTATGTGACTGTATTTGGAGATAGGGCCTTTAAAGAGGTAATTCAGATTAAATGGGGTCCTAATCCAATAGAACTGGTGTCCTTATGAGAAGAGGAAGGGACACCAGGGATGTGCATACAGAGGAAACACCACGTGAAGACACAGTGAGAAGGTGGACACCTGCAAGTCAAGTAGAGAGGCTTCAGAGGTAGCCAGACCTGCCAACACCTTGATCATGGACTTCCAGCCTCCAGAAGTATGAGAAACTAAACTTCTATTGCTTAAGCCACCCAGTCTGCAGTACTTGTGGGGATGAAAGGACATAATGTTTGGGATTTGCTTCAAAATGCTGTAGTAAAGAAAAAAGGGAGAGATGAAACTAATGTGGGAAAATCTTGGTTTATTTGTTTATTTTTTTGGCAGCTGGACAGTATGGGGATCC
>NW_007876734.1:0-570 GCF_000696425.1 Galeopterus variegatus
CTATACATTATCAAATAACCTCACCTCTTTAAGCTACTGATAGGTCAGACTATTAACCTATCATATCTTATATGGAACTCATATTCTTGAAAGTGTCTATCCACAACCTGTATTTTATCGTTTCGTTCTAGAACATACGCAGGTTTCGCATTATATTTTATGGCATGAGCATTCTCTAGACTAATTCTTAATGGACTGTTTCATTCTTGAATTAGGGACAGCCTAGCTGTTTATGGGAATAAAAACCATAGTGGTAGAGGAGAAGGAAAAACTCTCCTTTACAGAAGAATTCCAGTTAATACACATGGAAGAACTGAAGAAAATAGAAAATCACCATCAGACCTATTTGTATTAGAAAATTGAATCACCATAGTAAGAATTGCTGTGGGTGCTAAAATTAGTTGGTGAAAGTTAAAGAGAAACAGACTTTGAACAGTCTCGAAGTATTTCCCCAAATATAAGTGTTTATTAATTACAAAAAGAAAATAGTAACTTTACAGTGAAGGAAACTGGCAAACACCCTGTGCTCAAGGTCAACATCAGCTACGACAGACACCCCTGGACGTGATG
>NW_007876735.1:0-570 GCF_000696425.1 Galeopterus variegatus
ACAAGCTGATGGCCAAGGGTTGCCTCTGTCTCATGGATGTGCTTTATTTAAGAACCACACTATTTTTATATAGGGATATATTTTTATTTTGAAAGTGTTTAGATGGGAAAGGTGTTCTCCAGTTTGGCCCAGTCCCCACAATTCCCTATTTTTGGACACCTGCTCTGTTTTGGTCATTGATGGTCTGGCCTCTGAAGACATTTGTGTTTGCAACCCCCAGACCAGTTGAATCATTTTCTATGGACAGTATAATAAAGAGCCAGTAATGGCCAACTTCCAGTTTAACCAGACCAGTTTCCAGAAGTATTTGGCTTGTTGCTAAAGTCTCTCTACAACTTCTTAAAGTCTCAGTTTCCTTATTCTCCATCCACATAGGATTGTGGTGCGAATCAAGTTGGCTGTGTCGTGCAAGGATTAAATTTATTCTAAACGCTGCTTTCCAGCATCATTCCATTTTAGAAGTGAATGCTAAATTCACTGCAGTGGATGGCTGCTTTGTTTGGGAAAGTACACTATGGACTTTTTTTATCTAAAGGCAAGGCCCAGGACTCGGGAGTGAGGTTCGGTGAT
>NW_007876736.1:0-570 GCF_000696425.1 Galeopterus variegatus
TAACTTTTTGAAAGTTATACTTTTATTAAGAAAAACAATAATAATTTATGAAATAAGGTTGTTCCCATCAGTAATGAAGAAAAGCAAGAAAAAGAGAGCAAGAGTTACGTATGTCAAAGGAATACATAGGATTTAAGATACACTACACTTGCTTGCAGCTATATATTTGCGAAGCACCAAGCATCCTAATTTCTTCCTAAAATAACTCCATTTACTCTTCATACTTCATCTAAATCCCTTCTTGAAGGCTCTTAGATTTTTCTAATTTAGTCTTTTTTTCTCTCTATTCAAATTAGAAAGCTATTGTTGCAATTCCTTGGTATGAATTCATTTTCTCTATCCTGCTGAAGTGTCACATAAGCAGTGTAGCTTCTGAAGAAGCATAAAGTGGGGAAAAAGAGGCATGGCAGGACTGGTCCCTCAGGGGCTCTCACCCTCCTGAGGAATGTCTCACACAACCGGATGAAAGTGTATATCCTTGAAGAACAACTTGGAAAGTAGTTAGGACAATACTCAAGATCATCATTGCTGATTCACAGTTCTGCTTAGAGACCTCCCCGTCTTCTTTGG
>NW_007876737.1:0-570 GCF_000696425.1 Galeopterus variegatus
GTGTGTTTTCATTCTGTGCACACTAGGTGGGGCTGTTGGACCTCGCAGAGGCAACCTGCAGAGTGTGTGTTTTCTGCTGAGTCTCTGCCTCCCTAGCCGGATGCCTCCCCACTCTGTGCGTTCTAGACTGGGGTGGGGCGTGTCTTCTGCTACCCTCGTCTATCAGCCTGGCCTTCAAGCCCCTACTCGGCACTGCCCCTCCCAGGAAGACTTTCAGGTTTCTGCTAGGCACAGCCAACCGGTCGCTCTGGATGTCTTTGTAGCACTGTATAGGGCTTTCTCAGGACTTATCACCTTGCTCCTGGTATTGCAGTTATCTGCATACTTGTGTTATCTCCCACAACGGAGCATGAGCTCCTCGGGGGAGGATCCCGCAGCACACAGTTCCTCTTTGATTCCCCCCGGCACGGACCGACTCCAGCGTCCACCCACAGTCAGCTCACCGGCAGGTTTAAGTGAACTCAGGAGCACTCCGATCACACTTTTCCTAAGCATAAATCAGTTAGGCATTTTTCCGAACTGATGGCTGCAGAGATGGTATCTGCCTCCCGGTAACAGGAAGTTTATCGG
>NW_007876738.1:0-570 GCF_000696425.1 Galeopterus variegatus
CCTAAGTTTTGTACCTTTCAGGCTCAATCACCAAATACATTTAGAATCTATTTAGTATCTCAGTCAAATTATTTGTCTGCTTTGTCCCGAAGAGAAAAAGAGAATCAGGTATCCATCCAGCTGCTGCATTCAGTGATGGATGCTTCTGTGGTCACTGTGTGTGTGTGTGTGTGTCTGTGTGTGTGTCTGTGTTTGTGTTAGAGGGGAGTTTCCTGAAGAAGGGAGATAGGCAAAAAACTGTACAAAGGAATACTATACAAGTGTGACTAATAGTTATAAAAATTCTTACACTTCTTATACTGCATTTCAATATACCTTCCTTTAAAATCACTCCTTTTCCACCCTTCCAACTGTATTTTGTTTTCCAATTGTGTTATACACAATATATGCATAATCCCTCTTCAACACAATGAGCCTCTTAAGATTTATTTCTTTATAGAACCTGATATTTTCCAGGCTCAAAAAGTACATGCCCTGTTATCATGCTATATGTCAAAGTTATTAGAGGTGAAATTCCACATTGGGTTTTTTAAAAAATGGTTACTGTCACCTCTCCCCCAGGGTGATGGA
>NW_007876739.1:0-570 GCF_000696425.1 Galeopterus variegatus
GTTGTAACCCTCCAGTTGACAAGCAAGGTGAAAGCCCAGTTCTTGTTAGCAAAGACTTGATAACCAATATCTGCTTTCCAGTTTGGGGGTGATAACAAAACAGTTGAAAACCTTGGGGGGTGCTGTGAAGAAGAAGAAGCTGAGGTTTGGTCAAAGATAACAGTCTCTGAGAAGCTGATATACATTTGACCTGTAGAAGCATCTCCAAGTGGACAGGGTGAGTAGGTAGGAAGCAAGCAATAATTTTGGGTTAAACTTGGAGGATTGGTAGAATTCACTGGGTATTCAGTTCTTTACTGTTTACTTCAAGGCTTAAATCAACACTGATGTCCTAATTGGCAGGATGTGACATAGGTAGATAACCTTCCCTGATTTAACTCACGTTCAATGCCTAAAGGAGTCTGAGTCCTGGAGTCTTTAGATTGTAGCTGATTCACTGAACAAAATGAGGGGCAGAGAGAGAGAGAAAACCAAGGGCGTTATACTTTATTTTGTTTCCTAATTTAGCATTCCTTGGGTTAATTCACCTGTACGTCAGTTTTCATTGGGTTATTTCCAAGAGCTCCATCC
>NW_007876740.1:0-570 GCF_000696425.1 Galeopterus variegatus
TTTGGAATTTGTGGATATACACCTAGAGCTTAAAATTATCTGTGTATTCAAAAAACTTGATAATTTACTAAAATAATGTCAGCCAGTAAGGAGTTATAATCAAATTAATAAAGGTGACCTGGGAGGAAACATGTCACTTTCCTTTTTTCTTGTAGTGAAAAATGATTTAGTGATGCAGTCTAGGAAGATTCATCCATGCAGCCATTCAATAAATATTTGGGGGGCATTCACTACGTGCCAGTCAAGTTTAAACATTTTACTTAAATTATCTCATGTTAATCTCCATAACAGTTCTATGATATTTTAAATTAACTTTATTTTAAGATAATGAAATGGGAAGAAAGAAGAATAAGTAATTTGATCAAGGCCACACATCTTTGAAGTTGTAGAACTAACCCCAAAGCTTACTTCAAATCCACTAGGCTATACTGTAAATAAGTTGTACTTTAGTCTAACAGTCATTTTCAGGCCTACAGACTTGACAGCAATAGTTCTCCAGAAAATAACAGAAGAGGGGCCGGCCCGGTGGCGCACTGCTACAGTGCGCCGCTTGGGAAGTGCGGCGGCGCT
>NW_007876741.1:0-570 GCF_000696425.1 Galeopterus variegatus
CTTTGAAAAGTAACCTCACCTCTTCTTGGCTATAATATAGGGCAGTGGTTCTCAGTTTGGGCTGGACATTAGAATCATCTGGAAGGATAAAAAAAATCTAGATGCCCAGGCTGTACAACAGACCTAAAAGATTAGAATCTCTGGGACCCAGGCATCAGTATTTTTAAAAAGTTCTCTGGGTGATTCTAATATGCAACCAAGTTTGAGAGCTGCTGTGGTGAAAGTTTCCTGTTGCTTCTTCAGCCAACACTCTTTCTTTGCTGGTTAAACTTCGTTAGGTTGTTTGGCCTAAAGGTTTCCTCAGACATAGTGAACTGTAACCTAACTTGATGTGTAAACAGACCCTCACCTGCTCTTGTAACAAGTAGCCGGGTCTCTGCCAATCACAGGCTGCTGCAGGTTCACCCCCGGTTCCAGCAAGGCAGCTGTCTCTCGTGTGGCTGGTTCTGCACGTGGCTTCCACTTTTGTGTGTCGCTTTCCTCCTTCTGTCTGTAAATCTCAGCTGACTACACAGCAGCCCTGGAGTCACTCTGAACTTGTTCTGGCAGCTGCCCAATTCACAAATTGTT
>NW_007876742.1:0-570 GCF_000696425.1 Galeopterus variegatus
AAGATATGTGCATGCACCTTAAATAGGTACCTTTTCCCTATCCAAATTTGTAGAATCATTCAAAACCTGTGGACAAATCCACTATGTAGAATGATAGCTATTAGTTACGCTAATGTAAAATTATCTTTCACAGATGGTAAGTAAAATACCAAAATGGTAGGTTGCTTCTCTGTATTTTGTCAGGGCCAAAATAGAATTTGCAAATGACATATCCAGCTGCAAAATGTGATGTCAATGTCACCAGGATCTATAGTATGACCATATGTATATGACATATATGCTGCTTGGTGTTTAATTAACTATAGCCTACTTCTGTCCTATGTAAAATGTGATAATGAAACAAAATGGCCAAAAATGTACAAACAGAAAAGCAGAAATCATCTATTAAACAAACAAGCAAAAATCTACACTCTTACACATATATGCATACACACTACAGATATTGATGCTGTGTATTATTATACGCTAAAAATACAGTAGCTTTCAGAGAAGATGTTTACCAGTACTATTTAGTTGACTGGCTAAACTGTAAAATAAAAGGTCTCTGATGCTATCCATGATAGAAATTAA
>NW_007876743.1:0-570 GCF_000696425.1 Galeopterus variegatus
GAGGTAGCAGTGGAATCTCTTTTAACAGAGACTTTTTATGCCATAACCAAAAAGTGCAAGCCCCCATGCCAGCTGGAGCCAGGGCTGTGGGAAGACCTATCATGGGGTCAGAGTTGGAAACAATAAGAGGAGACTTGGGGCTTAATCCAAGCTTGAGGTTGTAGAGACAACACGATGTAATACTAAAGAAAAAAAGAAGGCACCCCTAGCAAAAAGGAGTACTTAGTGATTTAGAAAGAATAATGAAAAAAAGCACAGTCTTATGTGGGAGGGAAATGACAGAAATCAGAAAAACCTGCTTGTGAAGTGCCTACATGTGAAGAAGGATAACAACATAGCAGTTAAGGGTGTGAAGAGTGTGTGCTCTGGGTCAGCCTGATGGTGAACACAAGCTCTGCACTTCCTAGGGGTGTGACATTAGGTGTCTATGCTTCTGTTTCCTTGTCTGTATAATGGGAATAATGAAAGTATTTTTCTTAGAGTTATTGTGATGGTTAAATGATTAATACAAGCAATGCACTCAAAATTGTTAGAGGAAATGGAGAGTCATCAAAGATTCTAAGAAGGCAA
>NW_007876744.1:0-570 GCF_000696425.1 Galeopterus variegatus
AACACATCCAAACTCCATCATTCTGCCCCTGACCCCCCAAAACTCATGTCACTCTCACATACAAAAAACAATCATTCATTCTATGCCAACAGTCCCAAAAGTCTTAGCTTGCTCCAGCACCAACTTAAAAGTGGGAAAGTCTCCTCTGAGACCAAAAGCAAAAGTCCTCCCAACTTTGAACCTGTAAAAGTCAAAACCAAATTTATCTACTACCAAGATACAATGGTGGAACAGACATTAGGTATACATTCCCATTCCAAAAGGGAGGAATAGGCCAGAAGAAAGGAAAAACAGGCCCCAAACAAGTCCGAAACCCAGCAGGGCAGACATTATGTCTTAAAGCTCCAAAATAATGTTTTTTGACTCCAAGTCCTGCATCCTGGGCACAATTGGGCATTTGGGACCACAAAGCCTTGGGCAACCTCGCTTCCACAGCTCTGCCAGGTGCAGTCCAGTGAGCAGTGCTGGTGCCTGCAGCTTTTCCAGGCTAGTGTTGCATATTACCCGCGGCCCTGCAGTTCTGGGGTCCTGGCAGAAGCCCTGCTGTCTTGGCTCTACTAGACATTTCTC
>NW_007876745.1:0-570 GCF_000696425.1 Galeopterus variegatus
ACCGTGCTTGAGGCCCTGCCCTCAGGCCACCAGGGTCTCGGACGCCCACGAGGGCTGACAGCCTCTCGCCAGTTGCTACTGTGTCGCCCACCTCTGCCGCGGCCACGCCCATCATAGACCCCACGGTCCCGGCAGCGCTGGAGAGGGACAAGCATGCCCACTAGATGGGGTCCCAACGTGAGGCTGCCCCTTGTCCACTCTAGGTTCTTTCCAGATTCCTCGGAACCGGAAGGATCAAAGTCACTGCCTTCCCCACGTTGTGCAAGAGCTGACTCTTCTTCCATTGCCTGTCACCTAGCTGGATTCTGCTCCCTTCCACCCCGGCTTCACGTCTTCTCAACCCACCCCACAGACAGCTTCCCGCACTTTGTAACCCACCAGGATGGGTCAGCAGGGACATCTCCTCTGCCGAGTGTGCAGCCCGTCCCTTCTTTTGACATGTCCGTGAGAGATGCTGACCCTGTATTGTCACATACAGGCTTTGGCGTCGGCCGTCAGTTTTGTGTTAGTTACTTTTAGCCAAAGCACTTTTCTGAAGATTCCTTTGAAATTCCCTCCCAGTGTCACTCT
>NW_007876746.1:0-570 GCF_000696425.1 Galeopterus variegatus
TTTATGAGCATATCTATCACTTCCAGTTACAAACTCTATGAAATGAATCTCAACATCGAAAACAAATAAAATCCTATTTTTCTTTTGGCTTTTATTTGCATTTTCCAGTGAGTTATTCGTTATCTTCAATCATTAGTCTGTGGTTGTTGCATAAAGTCACTGTAGTCAGAATAAATAAACCCAAACTATCTTAAACACAACTGGGTCAGAATTGATTTTGTGTATGTATGACAGGTAAATCTAGAGCACTGAGAAAAGAAAATTCTGTGTAAGATGTAATTTTTTCTATTTGAAGACCTAGCCTATGAATATTAAAACTTCATTGATGGCAGATTTTAATAGTATCATAACTTGCTTACACTCTGAAAAGTCATTGGAACACTGATTATAACTCTGTGCCTGCATCAACTAATTAATTAATATGTTTAAAATTTTCTACAAAGGGCTTCAATATGCCAAGAATTGTGAAACGTATGAAGGAGTATTCCAGTGGAATACTGATGCATGAAATGTAAAGCTCCAGGCAACTGGGTACATGGGATTTTTGTAGGTGGAAAGTAGGCTCAGAAC
>NW_007876747.1:0-570 GCF_000696425.1 Galeopterus variegatus
GTTCTGCATCTGAAAACTGGCTCAGGTATGGAAATAAGGCAAGGGATCTTAGCTTTTCTTGGGGGGAACTTCACTTAGCTTCTTCATCATCCACTCTTGGTTTCTTTTGATTATATAGAGTTAGCAAAACCCTTGTGGGCTGCCCATCTCTCCTGCCTCTGGGATGCCACGTTCTGTTAACCATTTCCATAGCTAAGGGTTAGGCTTTTCTGGCTGCCACATCAACCTTGCCACTCATTGTGACAACTGCGCTTGATTTGCTTCTGATATTAAGTACTGCTACCTGGCTTCTAGTATTTTGGGATCTCCACTGCTATCAGGAACCCAGTTCTGTAAGGCAGCTCCTACTATGATCCCCAGACCATGCAGGAACACCCAGTGATTATCTCAGTAATGTTGCCACTCCTCTCACCAGCCATCCCTATTGGTTCAGTAAATAAGGCATCCTCTGGGCCTTTCCAAAGAACACAGTCATCTGGCGGGCTTTCATTTTAAAAGAGTAGAGGCATTGTGAGTACAGGTAAGGTTGGGAGATTTGGTGGTGGGAAAATGTGGCAGTTCTTGTCTAAT
>NW_007876748.1:0-570 GCF_000696425.1 Galeopterus variegatus
AATGCTCTTTCATCAGCCCTAGTGTGTGAACTGCTTGGTATTTTTTCCCAATTTGATCAACACTCTTGTGACTCTTAATATGGAAGAGGAGATGAAACATTTAAATGGATTAAACTAGTTAAATTAAGAAAAATCATGCGCTATGTTTAGTGGGAAATCACGTATTCCTTCTATTGATAAACCTCTGGATTTCTTGGAAGTATTGGATAGAAATGAATCCCTGAACTTCTCACCATTTCCCTACCCACAAGAGAGGAGTGACTTTATTTCATAAGACTAATGCACCTGTACCACTCACTCATGGAAGGTGACAGGCAGGTTTCATTCTTCTGCACAATTTATTGGCTCTGCTACTACAATTCTCATCTTGGGTGCCAGTTTTAAGGTGATAATATTAGCCTAATGTACAATATGTTTTGGCCTTATGTACAGAGTGTGTTTGTCAATACAGCTTTAATGATAATAAAGATTATATTTGAATGCCTAAAAAAGGGGAGGGAAGTGAAAAGAAAGATATAAAAATAAATGAAAGAAAAGGATTATTCACAATAGCCAAGATATGGAATCAAC
>NW_007876749.1:0-570 GCF_000696425.1 Galeopterus variegatus
ATTCATCAATTTTTTAACCTAATGGTATGTTCTCATTAGATACCTTTGAAGAACCAACACTCTATTTTTTTTCAAATTTCAAAAACAGTTTTTTACATCACATTTTTAATGTGCCATGACTTTATTTCTACGTATAGGTCCAGTTAAGGTTTTAATTTTATTTTTGTTTTCATACTAATTTTCTCAGTGCTGTGTTATCATTTTCCAAAGTATTTGTTATGTCAACTCTAAACAGGTATCTATATTTGTGAGTATCTTTCCAAAAGTTCTATATTCTAATTAGTTATTACATTGGCCTATCTTTAAACTACACTACATTGGTTTAAATGCTTTACATATTATAATTTCATATTCAGAAGTTGAGTCCCAGCACTTTAACCATTTTCATCAAGATTATCTGGGCACTTTACCTTTTTCTCTTGAATATACATTATTGGGCAAACTATTCATATTGTGCAACAAACTTTGTTGAAAGACACAAAGAAAATACATTGGGGAAAAGACTGTCTCTTCGGTAAATGGTGGCGAGAAAACTGGACATCCACATGTAGAAGAATGAAACCAGACTCA
>NW_007876750.1:0-570 GCF_000696425.1 Galeopterus variegatus
TAAATGACATTTTGCTTTAGGTGTGTCTGCTTAATCCAGGAAGTAGACCCACAGTTTAACCAGTCTGAGTGTCTCTTAACAGAAATTTATCCCATTAATACTATTTAATGGCAGATAGTTAAGATTTTTTTTTTGCCATTTAATTTTTTTTTGTCTGTTATAGTTTATTTTTTTCCTGACTTTTTGTGTTGATAGCTTTTGCTATTGTTGTAGCTGTTTCATTCCTTTTTTTCCAGGAGTTCGAAAGATATGTATCCTAATCTTATTATTCTAGTGGACAGCCCTCAGAATTATAATACACATATTTAAACTTGTATTTTCTTGGCTACGTAAAAAAAAATTATTTGAATTACTTATTATCTATATCTTTCTCCCTTTCGTCCTATATCACAATGCCTTTAGTTTTCAAGTTATTTCCTTGTAACTTTGAATCTGTCTACCTCCACCTTTATATGCCCAGGTATTAACTTTTACTTGTCTCTCTGGCTCCCCTGCACTAAGAACTTTTTATTCATACCTACCTCCTTCTTTGCATAGCTGAGCCTTTCCTTCCCATTGAGCAGTTAATCT
>NW_007876751.1:0-570 GCF_000696425.1 Galeopterus variegatus
AAGTATTTTATTTTTTTGGTGACTATTGTAAAAGGGCTAGCTTTCTTGATTTCTTTTATTTGTGGTGCAGGAACATGTATGGAAATGGAGACCATCAAGTTAAGTGAAGTAAGCCAGGCACAGAAAGACAAATGCCACACGATCCCACTCATATGTGGAATCTAAAAAAGAAAAAAAGAAAAAAAAAGTGGTTTGCATGCAAGTAGAGAGTGGAATAATGGCTACGAGAAGCCTGGATGGGAAGCATGGGGGTGGTGGAGGGTAAGAGGTAGATTAAGAGGTACAAAATTACAGGTAGTTAGGAAAATAAGTTCTGGGTTTCTGGGCTGACTAGAGCTAATAATATTATATTGTATATTTCTATATAGCTAGATAAGAGGATCTTGACCATAGTTACCACAGAGAAAAGGTGAATTCTTAGGTGATAGCTATGCCATCTACCCTAAGTTAATTATTGTATACTATATGCAAGTATTGAAACAACAGGCTTTACCCCAAAAAAACATATGATTAAAATAACTTTTATTATTTTATATAATAATTTATTTACATATAATTATATAAAATATA
>NW_007876752.1:0-570 GCF_000696425.1 Galeopterus variegatus
TTTTTTTTTTATTTGTAGTTCTAGTATTTTTTTGTTGTTGATGTTTGGTCATCTGGTATGACACTTGTTTCTTCTATTACTCTGGATTGGTCTATGAGGGGAAAGATTTCCTCCTCTATTTGTAGGCTTTGATGGTGACTCTTCTTATATCCAAGCACTTGAATATGAGGTGGATGTGCCTTATCTAGAGGGCTGGGGTAGGCATTTGGGCCAGTGCCAGGAGCTGGGGCTGGATTGTGGAAGTAGGTGGCAGCAGCAGCAGCATTTACCTCAGGAGCCTACACAGTCATTCCTAGAAGTTTTTTTTAAACAACCCCCTAAAAGCATTGAGATCTCATGTGAAAACATTAACTTAAGTGATGGAAAAGAAGCTCTGAAGTAGTCACAGTCACCAAAGACATTAGTAATTCAATTAAGAGCCTAAGAATCAAGATTCCTCAGCCTCAGATGCAATGGGAACTGCAAGGTTAAAAAGTTGGGAGGTGTTTCTCCAACATTGTCTTTTATCCTCTTCTCCTTTTAACCAGTTCCTCTAATTAATCTTATTAAGTTTTTTAATGCTTCCTCTGC
>NW_007876753.1:0-570 GCF_000696425.1 Galeopterus variegatus
CTTCATTGTAGTCCTTTTGTCCTCTCCTGCCCCCAGCCACCAATATAAGCCTGCCATCCTTAGGGACAAGTGCTCAGCTCCTAAAGCAAAATGAACTAACGTCAGCAGGAGGTAGTGAACACTCAGCACCATGGAGCTGTGGGTGACCGTGTGCTGGGAGTTCTGGGCCTTGGCCTTTAGTCTTGGCTTTCCACCCACAAGTTATAATTTATGAAACGATTAACCTCTTGTTTAACTTCTCTGGGCTTCTATTTCCTCATAGTAAATGATTTTGTACATTAGTTTTGTTAAATCAATGGAATGTCAAAGGCAACACACAAAAAGTTTCACTGCTCTCCTACAGGAGAAGCATTGGCCATGGGATGAGGGTCTCACGTCATGAGCCTTCCCTCCTCCTCCCACTAAATCCATGGTTTTCCTGAGTCCCTACATGGTGCAGAGGCCTCACGGTCCAATAGAGCCACCTGGCTGTCCCACCAGTTTTTGCCAACTGCTGCAGCATGAATGTCCTCCCCACCCCACCCACCCCCAGCCCCAGCAGGTGAGAAGAGGCTGTCATGGCAGCGTCGT
>NW_007876754.1:0-570 GCF_000696425.1 Galeopterus variegatus
TACTGAAAGTTGTACGTGTATATGTCATTAAGAGAAAAAAAATCTGCCTATTCAATAATGAAAATAATGACTATTTACCTTTATTAGACTCTTTTTAAATACTTATTACATTAGTTAGATATGTTATCATATATTATACTTATCAAACAAAGAAAATATAAGGGAAATAAATTGGTTAAATTATTTCTAAAATCCTTTTTTATATTTAGAGTACTACTCTTCTGATCACATTTTTAAGTCAGTTATTGATGTCTGTACCTTCCCACACAAAATAATTCTGTGGGCATGATAAACACAGGTGATGAAACTTGCTATAAAAATTTAAAAAAAATACTTTGATAACACAACTAAAAGTCAATAGAGTTGTTTTTTAGGTTGCAAAGACAAGCTTTGCAAATGAGTAGAGTTAGCTGCATTTCTCAACTGTTTTTCAGTTGAAATATACAAGGTTTTTGATATATACCATCAGTAAAATGAAGTTCACAACTTGTAAATGTACAAAGGGGGACCAAGCAGGTAGAATCCACCTTCATGTTCCTTCCCAGTCATTACCTCCAACGGAGACAAATA
>NW_007876755.1:0-570 GCF_000696425.1 Galeopterus variegatus
CAGTGAAGTGAGTGCCCGTGGCCACGCAGCGAACAGTGGTGCAACCAGGGTTCTGTCATCAGCGAACATTCTCCTCCGAGCCAGCCTCTCAGCAGGCTCTGCACTTCCACTGCCTGATCCCTCCAGCGAGGCAGGCAGGCAGGGCATCCGACACCCAGCGCACCACAGTGAGGAGGCGGAGGAGCTAGGACTAGCAGGCAGGCTGCGCGAGGGCTGGACCAAGAAGAAGTAGGGGCCTGGAGGCAGGAGCAGCGCCAGGAGCAGAATCACGGATAAGCAAGAAACGCACATGAAGGCGCAGCCCTAGAGCAGCAGGGAGGGGCCAGCTGGATTCTTCCAGTTGCTCGGGAACAACTTTCCAAGTCTGCCGGTGGCAAGTGATGATTACTCTTTTTCAGTTGAAAAGACTGTCGAACATTTTAAATTACAATTGTCAGTAGTGAGATGGTGTTTCATCATGTGAAATGATCTAAAGCTGCAAAGCATAAAGCCTTCTTTAAAAAGCAAAGTAATGGCTCCCTGCAGAGAAGTCAACTTCAAGCTCAGAGCAGGGCTCTCTTTTCCCAGAGA
>NW_007876756.1:0-570 GCF_000696425.1 Galeopterus variegatus
ATTGATATTTTAAAAGACACTTTGATCTTAAAAATACAGAATACTTTTTTACCAACTTATTTACCAACTTATTAAAACATTCAAGTCAAACATAAGACTGATTTAATTTCATTCCAAAAAAATAAATAATCTATCTGATTTAAATATGAATAACATATAAAATGATATATTCAGTCTCTTTAAATTTTCAAACCTATAATAGCTTTCATATCAAAATTCACAAGATCAGCTTATTGTTTGTCTGTTCAATGTCATTATGTCTGTTTCTGGTTTATGAATCCAGACCCTTACTCTCGTTGCTCTTAATATGTAGCAGTAGTTTTTCCTAATTTAGTAGTTACAAATTCTGTAAGAACTTAAAATAAACATAAACCCTTAAAAGATATAATTAATTAATTAATTAATTTCTCATTGGACTTTTAACCTTAATAAGGATTCTGCCATTGGAGAACAGTGCTATTCAATGATATTAGCTACCACGGTAAGTATTTTTCAAAAATTAACACTTTAAATACTTACGTGTATATGGTGAATCAATGTTATTCTAGTAGCTTTATTTATTTATTTTTT
>NW_007876757.1:0-570 GCF_000696425.1 Galeopterus variegatus
ACAATAGCCTGTGACTGTAAGTGCCATAGCAGGCCAGCTACCTCTGCACACGCACATCTTGCTTCTGCCTCTGCTATTTTCAGTCCCTGTTATTAACACCTGAACATAATACCCCACTGATACAAGAAAGACTGGTTCAGTTTGTTAGCGCATTAGCCACTGACTCACTAGAAAGCCATATGCTCCTTGTTTCTTTCCTATTTGCTGAGCTCAGGAAAAAAAAAAAAAAAAAACATCAGCAGGAAAGAAAGTTAAACAAGTTTAAGGGGATTCAGTGACATGAGAAAGGTAGAACAGGTGGCTCCTATGGAATGGGTACATAAGTAATATTACAAACTTATAAACTCTGTGGTCCGATATCCAGAGTTTGTATCAGCTTTACCTATTATTATCTGGATGGCACTGGCTTAGTTATTTGTCCTCTTTATGCCTGAATTTCTCCATTTGTAACTTTGTGTGATAAGAATGTCCACCTCAATGGTTGATATGAAGAATAAGCAAGGTAATATCTGCACTTACAACAGTTCCTGTCATATATTAAACATTTAACAAATATTGACATTTATTACT
>NW_007876758.1:0-570 GCF_000696425.1 Galeopterus variegatus
CATGCACGGCCAATCTTGTTTCCATCCTACTCCCACCCACTCTCCTCACCTACTGCCATTTCGAAGCAAATCCCAGGCCTTATATAATTTTATTTATAAAGGTTTCAGATTATATCTCTAAAAGATAAGGTCTCATTAACATAAAGATACGAATCCATGATCACATGTCAACAATATTAACAGGGATTTCTATTATCATCCCGTATCCAGTCACTGCTCACATTTCCAATGGTCTCATCAATGTCTTCTAATTATTCTACTGTTGGGTTGTTTGAATCACGGATCCAAAAAAGGTCTGTACATTGCATTTGGTCACTGTGTTTCTTTTAATTTATAGCTTCATTGGGCTTCGAGTAAGCTGAGTCTGGTCCATGGGAGAGAGGGTGGCAAATAGCATGTTCTGGAGAGGTGTGCTGCAGAGGCCCCTGCCTGTGGTCTTCAGGAAATGTTTGTAGTCATGGTTCTCGGACAATAATGGACCGGGGCTCCGGAGAGGGGTTTGGGGGAACTTTAGGTAGGATCCTCACTTCGTAGCATTTGAAATTCTTGTAATGAAGAACATATTTATAC
>NW_007876759.1:0-570 GCF_000696425.1 Galeopterus variegatus
TGGCCTCTTTACCAGTATGTAATGTCCCTCTTTATCCCTAAATAATTTCTTAGTATGATGTGTATTCCATCTGAAATTAATATAGCAACCCCTACTTTTTATTAATTTTAGCATGATATATCTTTCTCCATCCATTTACTTTTATTTATGTGTCTTTATATTTAAAGTGGGCTTCTTGTAGGTGATATGTAGTTGGGTCTTGTTTTTGTTTTTGTTTTTATTTACTTAATTTTATTTATTTATTTTTTTTGTGGCTGGCTGGTACAAGGATTGAACCCTGGACCTTGGTGTTATATTCACCACACTAACCAACTGAGCTGACTGGCCAACCCTGAGTCTTGTTTTTTTAATCCACTCAGACAATTTCTGTCTTTTAATTGGTGTATTCAGACCATTGACATTCAGTGTAATTATTGATATAAGTTGCATTAATGTCTACCATATTTGTTGTTCTTGTTCTTTATTTTTATTTTTGTCTCCCACTATTTTTCTGCCTCTTCTGGTTTTACTATACTTGATCTTAGCCAAGAGGCCAAGAAGTAATATTTTGTGGTTTTAATTGAGCATTTT
>NW_007876760.1:0-570 GCF_000696425.1 Galeopterus variegatus
GCGCCATCTTTATCTCTCCTGTCCAGGCAAATGTTTTCAACAGATTACATACGTGTATGTGAGTGGGGTTGTGGCAGTTCTCTGCCCCGGGAAGAGGTGTGTGGCCTCAACGCCCCAACAACCTGGAAATTATATTGGAAAATATAAGCCATAAACTTTTTAAAAATCCATTTATATCGAATACATAATTCAATATTTGGAAGTCACACAGAGCTTGGGGTGCATATGAGCAGATGCCTTTGCTTTTTATTATTCAATGCTACAGAGATCAATAGTGAGAACAGACCTATTCATCTAATTAATGGAATATTTGCTAAATCAAAATTACAGTAAATTCTGGGTCTTAAAATATTTTTAAGTAAGGGTTTCTCATATTCTATAAGAAAGAGAAAAGTTAGGATAATTGTATTTACTATTTACATTTGGATTACTTTGTCATCAAACTTAATGAAACAATCAATAGCATTTTTTTAATTTAATTTAATTTTGTCAATATACAATATGGTTGAATATTGTGGCCCATTACTGAAACCACCCTCCCTCCTCCTTCTACCCCCTCCCTCTCAACAA
>NW_007876761.1:0-570 GCF_000696425.1 Galeopterus variegatus
GGTACATGAAAAAATGCTCAACATCACTAGTCATCAGGGAAATGCAAATTAAAACTATATTCAGATACCACCTCACCCCAGTTAAACTGGCTGTAATCAAAATGATGGTGAACAACAAATGCTGGCAAGGGTGTGGAGAGAAGGGAATGCTCCTACACTATTGGTGGGATTGTAAATTAGTACAACCACTAGGGAAAACAGTATGGAGTTGAAAACAACTACAGATAGATCTTCCATATGATCCAGCAATCCTGCTTCTGGGTGTATACCCAGAGGAATGGAAATCATCATGTTGACGGGATACCTGCACTCCCATGAACATCGCAGCTGTATTTACAATAGCCAAGATATGGAACCAACTTTAACGTCCATTGATGGATGATTGGATAAGGAAAGTGTGGTATATATATACCATGGAATACTAATCTGCCATAAAAAGGAATGAAATACTCCCATTTGCTATAACATGGATGAAACTTGAGAAACTTATGTTGAGTGAAATAAGCAAAGTACAGAGGAATCAATACCACATGTGCTCACTCATATGTGGGAGCTAAGAGAGAGAGAAGG
>NW_007876762.1:0-570 GCF_000696425.1 Galeopterus variegatus
ACCAAAAACGAGCAGGAATAGCTATTCTTATATCATATAAAATAGACTTTCAACCAAAAAACATAAAAAGAGACAAAGAAGGCCACTATATAGTGAAAAAAAAAATCAATACAGCTAGAAGACATAACAGTCATAAATATATATGCACCCAATACTGGAGCACCCAGATATGTAAAGCAAACACTCTTAGACCTAAAGAAATAAATAGGCCCTGATATGTTAACAGTGGGTGACCTGAACATACTTCTCACAGAATGGGACAGATCTTCCAGGCAACAAATCAACAAAGAGACACAGGATTTAAACTACACATTAGACCAATTGGACCCAGCAGATATATACACAATATTTCACCAGACAGCTAAAGAATATACTTTCTTCTCATCAGCTCATGAAACATTCTCCAGGAGAGAACACATATTAGGAAACAAATCTAGACTCAGCAAATTTAAAAAAAATTAAAATCATTCATTCCAAGTATCTTTTCAGATGACAATGGACTAAAACTAGAAATTAATAATAAGCAAAACTCTGGAAACTATACAAATAAATGGAAACTAAATAATAGGC
>NW_007876763.1:0-570 GCF_000696425.1 Galeopterus variegatus
GAGTTTTGGAGGGGACAACGCATCCAAACACCATCAGTTCCTCACCATCTTTTTGATTATAGCTGTTCTAACTGGGGTGAGGTGGTATCTCAATGCAATTTTAATTTGAATTTCCCTGATGACTAGTGATGTTGAGCATTTTTTCATGTACATTTTGGCCATTTGTATGTCTTCCTTTGAAAAATGTCTATTCAGCTCGTTTGCCCATTTTTCAATAGGGTTATTTGTGTTTTGTTTTGTTTTTTTTCTTTTTTTTTTACTTTGTAATTGTTTGAGTTCGTTGGATATTAATCCCTTTTCAGATGCATAGTTAGCAAAAATTTTCTCCCACTGTCTAGGTTGTTGTTTTACTCTGTTGATTGTTTCCTTTGCTATGCAGCAGACAATTTTAGTTTGATATAGTCCCATTTGTTTATTTTTTTTCTTTTGCTGCTTGTGCTTTCGGGCTCATGTTCATAAACTCAGTGCCCAGACCTAGTTGTGGAAGTGTTTCACCTATATTTTCCCTCAGTAATTTTCCTAGGATCTTGGCAGACCTCAAATGTAGGAGGTATCCTGTGCAGAAATGAA
>NW_007876764.1:0-570 GCF_000696425.1 Galeopterus variegatus
TCTTTTACCTTGTTGAGCGTGTGCATATTTTGCAGAATATAAAAGAGAACATGTATATATATAGTAGCATACAAATGTTTAAAGTTTTTTTTTTAATTAAAAAAACCTTGTTTTTCAATCTTTGCTGCATAGGAAGGAATTCTTTTGCCCATGTAATGAGAGGCTAACCTTCCCTAGGATGGAATGTAAACATCTCTTCTCCCATCCATTGAGCACAGCCTGGATTTGACTTTTAGCAATAGGAATTGGTTTTTCTCTAGCATATGATTTGGGCACCAGTTTAATGGGCACATAGGTTATTCCAGGTGGAGTCACTCTCCTGCCTTGGGGCCCTGGCTTTTAGCGTGCTTTTGTGTTTGCACACTTGTTTCCAGCCCAATTTTTTTTACCACTGTTTCACCTATATTGTTATATTTTGATAACAATATCACATTCTCTTAATGTTTAATAAAGGTTTTAATTGTAGTAAAAGTACACATGACATAAAGTTTACCCTCTGTATTAGTCCATTTGTGTTGCTATAACAGAAATACCTGAAACTGGGTAATTTATAAGGAAAAGAGGTTTATT
>NW_007876765.1:0-570 GCF_000696425.1 Galeopterus variegatus
GGAATTATGCTCACCTTCTCCCCTTGCATTCCTGATATTGCGACCCCTGCTAGAATACTCATGTACACCTGGTAAGAGCATTTTTCAAATGCTGCAAGAAAATGCACATGTGGTTTTGTGTGAAAATGACTGCCGTGCGTGGGGCAAGCCCCCCTTAGGCAGATTAGTCGCCCTGCCTTGCATTCCTGTACTTTACTCCCTTGGCTGTGTCCTCCTGTCTGACCCCAACTTCTACACGGCTATGGCAAGGACACATGCTCCACTTTGCAGTCACTGTCTCCTTGGACATCGCCTCCTGATTTAGCCCAGACACGTCTCTCCCTTCGCTGGGTTTCCTCCTTGCAAAAGCTCAGCTTCTGAAAACTAGAAGAGTTGGATTACAACATGTGTATTCAAACTCTTGGTCTTATGCTCTCTCTCTTCTACCTTATTGCCTCCCTGTGTGAGCTTCCTTTCCAGGGCATGATGGGAAGCAGTCGGTTTTCTATAGAATTCTTCAATTTTCACTTGTGGAAGAGAATTGTGACAACAATCGCACAGAACAATAGATCATGCATAGGTCTGAGTTCT
>NW_007876766.1:0-570 GCF_000696425.1 Galeopterus variegatus
GGAGGAAGGAGGAGGGGAAGGGTTGAGACCTGTGGCACCATCCACATTCCCACAGGGGAGATGGGGGGCTTCCAGTGGTGGCTTGGTCATTGCCCAGCTGGGTGCAGATGTCAGAGGGGTGTGGTAAGAGCCTTTTTCTCCCACCACCCCAGCTTGGGAACCTTCTTGCTGTGGCTTGGTGGTCAACACCAGGCTGGTTGCACCTGTCACAGGGGCATGGTCAAGGCCCTCCGCCCCCCACTGCCCCAGCTTGGGAGAACCTGGGGCACTTCCTGTGGCAGCTCAGTGGTCATTGCTGGGCTGGCTGCAGGTGTGGGAGCGTGGCCAAGGCCCTTGGCCCCCACCCTTGGGACGGGTTGCAGACGTCGGGTGTCAGGAGTATGGGTGAGGCCCCCAGCCCTCCCCGCTTTCTGACTTTGTAGCACAGGGGACTTTTGGTTCTTCTAGGTTTTATGGGTGTTGTTTGGTGACATGAGACCTTTACTAGTTACTATCAAACTGTGTCTCTCGTTGTGGGTACTTTGTTTTTTCTTTCAGTTCTGTGTTGCATTATTTGCTGTTCCCACCACT
>NW_007876767.1:0-570 GCF_000696425.1 Galeopterus variegatus
AAAACCATCTGACAATATGCAGTAAATTTTAGCATGCAAATACCCTAAAACAGTAACTCAAATGTTCAGTATAAACACAAGGAGACTTGGAAAAGAACGTCAATGAGAACATTGTCAGAAACACCCTAAAGCTCCATCAGCAGAAGAATAGACGAATTGTTGTTTAATTATATGATGAATCACAAAAAGAAACCCAGCATAATCTAATCAGGGGGATCCAAAAATTCAGTCATGTGCGGTTTCCAGTCAAGATGGTGCAGTAGACAGTTCCTATCATTGCTCTTTCCCACACATCAACCAATTTGCAACTATTAAAAAGCAACAACTGGAGGTCTGAGAGCCATGCCAAAACAGGCAGAAACCACATGCCACAGGACCCCCAGCCTAGGCCAGTGCCCACCACCCAAAGAGGCCTGAGAGTTGCCAGGCCCGCACACTGAGTCACCCATGCTGGAATAGGCAGGAGGCACAGGACCTCTAGTCCAGGTCAGTCCCCACCACCTAGAGACGCCCAAGAGCCACCGGGCACACATGCCCCAAGTCAGTCACACTGGAACAGGCAGATGATGT
>NW_007876768.1:0-570 GCF_000696425.1 Galeopterus variegatus
TCCCTCCAATTCTACATAAGAAAAAAACAGATCCATATAAAAATTGCAGCCAAATGAAAATGATATCTAACTATAAATTAGAGTTCTGTGAATCTTTGGTAAATGGAGTAGGTTTGGAAAAAAAATTCTGATCATCCTGGCTTCCAGAACCTTCCATTAAAAATAATTAGGGTTCACTTTTGTGTCTATTATTCTACTTCCAAGTCATACATTTTAAAACTACCAGATAATACACTTCTTAAGTGAAAAGATTTTTTAGAGTTGTTCTTCATATTAGTTCTCATTCTCAGTATGATAAGAAGAGCAAATCTTTTATTCTGTAGTTAGATATGAACATGTGTAGTATGAATTAAAAGAAAGACACTGTGTGTATCAAGAACACTTATTTTGTAATTACTAATGATAAAATTACTTATCGAGTATCTTCTTTTTTTTTCTTTTAATTTTTCTTTTGCCGATATACAATGTGGTTGATTATTATGGCCCATTACCGAAACCTCCCTCCCTCGACCCTCTCCTCCCTCCCACCCAACAATGTCCTTTCTGTTTGCTTGTTGTAACAACTTCAAA
>NW_007876769.1:0-570 GCF_000696425.1 Galeopterus variegatus
CCATCCCTATATAGGATCCGAACCCGCGGTGGGAGCGCTGCTGCGCTCCCAGCACCGCACTGTCCTGAGTGAGCCATGGGGTCAGCCCAGAGGTTATTTTTCTGATTAATGTATAACCATTCATTGTAACTAGCGGAGACTGGGCCAGGATAATAGGCAGAGCAGTCATGACTGCTGTCAGTTATTGATCATTTCCCAGTGTCTGGGTGCTGTTCCAGATACTTCACATGTCATCTCTAATCCTGACAAACCTGCAGTGTCTTAGACTCATCTGTATTATTGCTCCCATTTTACAGATGCAGTCACTGAGGTTCAGAGAGGTTGTTAGGTAATGGCGTAGCAAGGAGTTGAATACCAGGCCCAGGTGACCCCAGGAATGTGGAGGGGACTTTCAGGGAAAAGCTGAAACCTGCTTAGGGGTGGGACTGAGGAGTCAAGGTCCTTGGAGGTGCTGTATTGATCCAGAATGTCTATGAATAGTGTTCAGGAATCTATGCTTTAATGAACATCTTAGGTCAGGTGTTCTCAAACTTGAGCATGCAGCAGAGGCATCTGGGAGGCTCATTAAAA
>NW_007876770.1:0-570 GCF_000696425.1 Galeopterus variegatus
GGGCTGCATGAGGATTTGGAGGCCTGTCCCCTGCACCACTGTGAAAAGATGCTGGACATGGAGTCAAGAGAGATTAGTCTTCAGCTTTGATTTAATGCCAACCGTGCTTGGATTTCAGACATGCTTAGGACTTGTTTTCCCTTTCTTTTGGCCTATTTCTCCTTTTTGAATGAGAACATGTGCCTTATGTTTGTCTCACCATTGTAACTTGGCAGTACATAACTTGTTTGATTTCATAGATCAGACTTTGAACTTTTGAGTTGAAACAAGTTAAGATATTGGAGATGTAATCATTGTATTTACATGTAGAAGGACAAAAACTTTGCAGCCATGGAAAGAATGCTATGGGTAGAATGTATCCCCCAAAAGGTCATTTTTTGGAAACTTTATCCCCATTTCAACAGTGTGACAAAGATGGAAAATTCAATTATGATATTTAAAAGGTGGATCTATAAGAGGTTACTGGATCATGAAGCCTATGCCCTCATGAATGGATTAATCCATTCATGGAGTAATGGGTTAATGGATTAATAGGTTATAATGGGCATACACTGGTGGCTTTATAAGGAG
>NW_007876772.1:0-570 GCF_000696425.1 Galeopterus variegatus
ATGTAGTTATTTATTTATTCATTTACTGACAACCCACCCCACATAATTTTGAGAAGCTTTAAAGTTGTGTTTATAAGAACAGGTGTGTACTCATTATAAAAGGTCAAAACCCATAGAGTACAGCAGGAAGGATAATCGTACCTAAAACCTGAACTAAAATTCTTTCTTCGGCCATTCATTCAATGAGCATTTATCGAGTATATGGTAAGTTCCAGATACCAAGTGTTCTGTGCTGGGTGTACTGAGCTGAGACACACTCCCTGGCCTCAAGAAACTTAAAGGGTTTTGTGTGTACGTGAGTGAGTGTGCAGCGTGCGTGAGTGTGCATGTGCATGTATGTGTGTGCATGTGCATGTGTGCACGTGTGCTCAAAAAAAGGGAGGCTATCCACTTGAGTGTTCTGAGGGAGATCATCGTGGGTCGGCCAGGAGCACTGAAGTAGCCTCTCTCCCAGACTTGGGGAGTCAGAGAAGGTTTCCTTGAAGGATATGTAAAAGGAGGTATGTAACGCAAGTAGCTCAGAAGTGATAGCTTTTGAGCACAAACCTACCTGAATTGTATGGCAAGCAA
>NW_007876773.1:0-570 GCF_000696425.1 Galeopterus variegatus
TACATATTTGGCTAAATGTAGATTATCATTTATTTATTTCCCTTTTTCTTTATAGGATCTTCTTTCATTGACGGTCACATGCACCAAAAAAACAATAATAGCATAATATTTAATTTTAAAAGAAGATTAAGCTATATTTAAACCATGCAGGATTTTGCCTTTCTTGGAAATTTCAAAAGAAGCCGGTATTTAAGTTTGTTTGTTAGATGGGTAAATAAAGAGTAATTTTTATTCTAGGAGTATAGTTATAAATTCAATATCAGCATTAGTAGCACTAATGTATTCATTATTCATTTTATAGAAACACTGATTATTATGTCTTTATTTCAGCTTAAAGTAATTCTCACTTCAGTTATGTAGTAGTAACAAGATATGTTTTTAAAAACTCATATGGTGTGTGTGTGTATATATATATAATATGTATACATATATATATACACATACATACATGTATGTATGTGTGTATAATTTATATCTATCTATCTATATATATATATATATATATATATATATATATGAGATCAACTAATATTTATATAGTGCTTATTATTTGGTGGACACTGTGATAAT
>NW_007876774.1:0-570 GCF_000696425.1 Galeopterus variegatus
AATGAACAAACAAAGCACAGGGGTCTGGAGAAAACTTCTGGAGGTGATGAATAAGCTTATAGCATTGTGGTCATGGCTTCATGTGTGTGCACTTACCTCATGTGTATACATTAAATATCTACAGCTTTCTGTATGTCAATTATACCCTAAAAAGTGGTTTAAAAAATTCCTACTGTTGTAAATATGTAAAGTGGCCTCCCTCTTCTTGGGTAAACCCTGAATGATCCAGTTCTTGGAACTAGAAGTGAAGTTTATCTTCTATCCTTTGGTGTAAGAGTCTTACCAAGGTATCTGAATATGTTTATGATAATCTGAAGTCATTCTTGCAGATGATTCTGCTTCTTAAGTCAGCTAGAGATATGGGAGTTATGATATAAGTTACCCCCTTCTTCCTGTTCTTTCAAGTCATTGTTGATGGCATCAATCCCTGTCACTCTCCCAGAGATGAGGTATTTGCTTTAATCCAGTGACTAATAACTTATGCAATATCAACCATAATTAGAATTTAATTACATCCATCTGAGACTCCAGACATGGAATTGGGAGTGGGCCCTGTCACTATTACTTCAT
>NW_007876775.1:0-570 GCF_000696425.1 Galeopterus variegatus
AAGAATAAGTCCCAAATTCTATGAATCTTTCCACATCTACAATTAATATCCTAGATTAGTGCTCCAAAAGGTAGGAATAGGACCATCAAAGGTATATTTCATAATTTTCAAGTGGCCACTTTTAGAGAATGGAAACATCAAAGAAAAATCCTCTTCCCTTTGTACGATTAAGGAATTTGAGATCCTGTTCCTGTTGGCTCTGGAAGCAGGAGGCAACACATCCCATGCCTCCTTTGGTATCATGCTCGCAAAAGTTTTATCTGCAACAGGCATATGCAGGAGCTTACATGATATAATTGTGCTCATACCTTCTCAATTTCATCCACATGACTACTCTGTAAGTACAAAGCATAAAATACATCGGTCTAGACCTCAGCATGAGGCCAACTGGAAACACTCAGATCAGCATGGTTTCTGTGTAAGCATGTGATGAAATCTTTACAAAGAGTCATGTTTTCAAACTGAATGCAAGCTCTCCTTCCTCTGAATCCCCATAACCTTTCCTTCATCTCTTCAGTAATTTTTTTCTCCACCTACTAAACTGTAAGCTCCTGTGGGTAGGGAGCCTGT
>NW_007876776.1:0-570 GCF_000696425.1 Galeopterus variegatus
TCTGTAATTCCAACGTAATACATCATTTTTACTGTGACATTATACCATTGTTTAAGATTTCCTGTACTGACCCTGCTATTAATTTTTTAGTGGTTTTTATATTTGCTGGTTCAATTCAAGCATTCACCATTGTGATTGTTCTTGTCTCTTATACATTTGTTCTCTTCACAGTCTTAAAAAGGAAGTCCATCAAAGGCATAAGGAAAGCCTTCTCCACCTGTGGAGCCCATCTCTTGTCTGTGTCTTTGTACTATGGCCCTCTTCTCTTCATGTATGATCGCCCTGGGTCTCAACAGGCAGATGATCAAGATATGATGGACTCTCTATTTTACACAGTCATAATCCCTTTGTTAAACCCAATTATCTACAGCCTGAGAAATAAAAAAGTCTTAGATTCACTGAGAAAAATGTTAAATAAAAATTTTGAGATCTCATATTAATATTTGTTCTATATATAAGTTAGTCACAAAATTGTGCAGTTAGGTATGGCTGTATTTTGGTTAGTGCTAATAGTTTTTGCAATTATAACTGTGCTGGTATTTTAATGCCTTAAAGTATTAGTTCCTTACA
>NW_007876777.1:0-570 GCF_000696425.1 Galeopterus variegatus
GGTTGCGATCCGTTGCCGGTCACGAAAAAAGACAAAAAGGAAAAAAAAAAAAAAAAGATAATAAGACTCAGATTGCATTGGCATACCCACCACCACAAACTAGCAGAACCGGGCTGTGCTCAGCAGGTACTTTTTGAATATGTGCACTGAGTCAAAATAGGTCATGAATGGTATGAGTTTTATAAACCCAATTACTTTGTCTGTGAAATAGCAAATAGACCTGAAATTCTTTTCAAAAACACCCAGTGAACCTGAGTAAATCAGAATCAAACCCACATATTTCTGAAACTATGATGTCCTGTGACTGGAACCTGAACCAAGGGGGCTATGAACCAAGGAGAAGATGTCCTCCTCCTCCTTTTCCCCTCTGCACCAGGTACTATCATCCTAGCCAAGAGCTCAGACCCCTAGAGCCTATGAAGGTGATTTTTCCCAGGAAGAGTTAAACTTCTCAGATGAACAGGACTTCCCTTAACTCTAGTCTTTCTCGGTCCAGAAAACAGCTCTGAGAGATCCAGAGGGGCTTTTGCTTCTCTGACTTCTCACACACTCTTCTTTCAAATGAATTTA
>NW_007876778.1:0-570 GCF_000696425.1 Galeopterus variegatus
TCATAATTGGTATGTCTAGGTTTTCTAGTTCTTCATAATTCAACCTTGATGAGTTATATGTGTCCAGGAATTTATCCATTTCTTTTAGGTTTTCCAGATTATTTGCATATAGTGGTTCATAGTAGTATCTTATGATCCTTTGTATTTCTGTGATATCAGTTGTTACAGCTTTTTTTATCATCTGACTTTTAGTCTTTTTTTTTTCTTCATTAGTATAGCTATATGTTTATAAATGTTTCTTATCTTTTTGGAAAACCAACCATTTGTTTCATTGATCTATTGTATTTTTTAAGGTCTAATTCATTTATTTCTGCTCTGATCTTTATTTCTCTCCTTTACTGATTTTGGGTTTGGTTTCTTCTTGCTTTACTAGTTCTTGAGGGGTAAGGTTGGTTGTTTAATTGAAATTTTTCTTCTTTTGTAATGTAGGTATTTATTGCTATAAAATTCCCTCTTAGAACTGCTGTTGCTGTATTCCATACAGTCTGATACATTGCCTTTCATTTTCATTCATCTCCAGGAATCTATAAAATTTTGTTTTGGTTTCTTCTTTGACCAATTTATTGTTTA
>NW_007876779.1:0-570 GCF_000696425.1 Galeopterus variegatus
TTGAGATAGTGATCATATCACGTTTGCCGTTGATACTCATTAGAAGCCTGAGCAAAAATTGAGGAGGGAAAGAGTGTTCACACAACACTAAGGATGAGACCCGGCTAGAGACTTTGCAGCACCCCCTTCCCTTAGCACAGGAATTCTGGATGGGTGCTCTGCAGGCCATGAGCATGAAAACCACCTGGGAGATGGTTAAAGAGCCCATGATCCTAAGCCCTGCCCCACACCTGCTCAATCAGATGGCTGAGGCTGGGGCCCAAGGATCTGCATTTCTAGCAAGCTCCCCAGGTGATTCTTATATACACTACCCTTTGAGAATCACAGATTAGAGAACAACAAACCCCCCAATCTATGGAACAATATCTGTTGGCACTAAGTTTTGGAGGGTGGGGAGAGGGGATCAGAGAGGTGTTTTGCCATGTTGGTCCCGTGAAGCATAGATATAGTGGCAACAAACACATTTTAAATAGGATACATCATCTGTTCCCTGGTAAAGCATTCTTAGCAAAGGAAAAGAAACAATACTCCCCACCATCACCAAAAAAAAAAAAAAAAAAAAAAAAAAAA
>NW_007876780.1:0-570 GCF_000696425.1 Galeopterus variegatus
GATAAATTTAGAAAACATTGAGAGATGTGAAACTAAGATGAAAACCAAAAGGAAGAGTCATCAAACTCATTGCAAGAGGGTGGAAATATTCAGATGATAGTTAAGAAATAAGGTCAATACACTACATAATGATAAGAGGATTGATCCATCAAGAAGACATAACAATCATAAATATATACGCACCCAATGTTGGAGGAGACAGACTTATAAAACAAACTCTATTAGACCTAAAGAAGGAAATAGACACTAATACCATAGTAGCAGGGGACCTGAACACCCCACTGTCAGTATTGGACAGATCATCTAGGCAAAGAGTCAGCAGAGAAACACAAGATCTAAACAACACACAACCAGTTGGACTTGACAGATATCTACAGAATATTCCATCCAACGACCTCAGAATATTCATCCTTCTCATCAGCACATGAATCATTCTCCAGGACAGGTCACATGTTAGGTCCCAAATCAAGTCTCAACAAATTCAAAAAAATTGGAATTATCCCATGTATCTTTTCAGACCACAATGGATTAAAATTAGAAATCAATAACAAACGAAATTCTGGAAACTAT
>NW_007876781.1:0-570 GCF_000696425.1 Galeopterus variegatus
GACTCTTTTTTTTCCCAGGCAATAAATGAGGCTGACTAAATATAGGAGGAAAGTCTCATTAAAGGAGATATCAGTAAGAAAGAACACAAATAATACAGTAAAAGTATACTCTCACATATCATTATACTATATAAAAATTTAGCATAGTTTAATGAAGTAGACATATCCCTGTAAACACAGTGTACAAACCAAACTTTTTGCAAATAAATTATACACATACACACACATAGGCATACACTGCTGTCAGTCATTTTGCAAGTCAAAAATGCTTTATAAAAATGAATAATCAGGGGCCGGCCCGGTGGCGCACTGCTACAGTGCGCCGCTTGGGAGCGCAGCGGCGCTCCCGCCGAGGGTTCGGATCCCACGTACAGACCGGTTCCCGCTCACTGGCTGAGCGAGGTGTGGACGCAACACCAAGGGTTGCGATCCCGTTGCCGGTCCCAGTCCAGTACGGGCACGACATTGAGGGTTGCGATCTGTTGCCGGACACAAAAAAGACAAAAAGGAAAAAAAAATGAATAATCAATCAAGATGGCAGAATAGATGATTCCCAGAGTCACACCTTCC
>NW_007876782.1:0-570 GCF_000696425.1 Galeopterus variegatus
TAAAGAGTATTGTATATTTTGTTATTATTTGTAAATTGTGTGTTGCACATCATTTATATCAGTAAAGTTTATTCAAAATGCATGTATTTATACATAGACATCTATTATAGTCTTTTCCAAATTTTCTAAAATAAGTGTGTATATATATATATATATACACACACAAACACACACAAGCATAGCTTCACAGTAATATATATATAATATATATATATATATATATATATATTACTTTTATTTTACACACACACGAAAATGAATTTTCTATTCCAACCCTCCCAACTCATGCAAATTTTTATTGTGTTATTCCAATAGTATAAGTGTGTGACCCAGAGGCCTCTATGAAAAATGGAAAAAATAATGGAGAGGCACAGGGATAGAGTGTCTAATAAAAATAAGGGGGAAAAGGAGAATTAAAAGGGGAAAGAGCTGAAGTCATCCTGACATTGTTTTTGGAATAAGAACTATAGTATCCCACAGAATGAGATCACCACACGTGCAACCATCAAAAAAGTCAAAGTGGCAAATAAAAACAAAACAAAACCAAAGAAACCAAAAACAAGCAAGAAA
>NW_007876783.1:0-570 GCF_000696425.1 Galeopterus variegatus
TTAAAAGCTTTATGACCTATTATACATAACATAAAAAGTCTCTGAAGGTTACTTTTTTTTTCTTTTTTGAAAATGGCAAATGTTATTGGTAAGCATTTAGAAAACTTCATAGCCTATCCAGGGCATTCAAATATATACTTCTTTATACAACAGGATACTTGACACAAATGAAATGCATAATGTATTTTTAACCTTTTATTCTACTGAAAATACTCCTCTTGACTTCTGGGATATTTCCCTACATATGTCTGTTAAATATGTATTTCTGGCTAAAGAACCATTAGCTTTGGTATCAAAGCTCTAAATCTTCTGCAAACCAAAAGGTTATGCAAATATGCAGTTTATTACCAAGTGGTAGTTTGGTTTCTCACCCTCATATAGACTCTTTTGTCTACTGGTCTACAAGTCATTGAGTTATTGGGTTCTTTCTAATGCGCACCCTAAATAGATTTAAGTGGCTATGCTTGTAGCTTTATCCTTCTGAACACTACTTTGATTCCTATCTACTTGGTCAACTAACGGGCTTTTGAGGGTAAGGGAGGGCTGTCTCTCAGGGGAACCATTGGGCAT
>NW_007876784.1:0-570 GCF_000696425.1 Galeopterus variegatus
TTCCTTGGGTTAATTCACCTGTACGTCAGTTTTCATTGGGTTATTTCCAAGAGCTCCATCCCCTTCTCCACCCAGCATTCCCTTACCCTCTGTAGATGGCTTTGACTACTTTTACGAACCCCATAGATATATTTTGAGATATAACTTGTCTCGTTGTAGCTGAGAACCATTAATAAAGTTGGATCATTTCCTTTGGGTTTATTTGCAGGATGAAGTGAGGAGATCACAGCGTGTTATTTATGAGAAACTCTACCACGTGGCAAGTGAGATATCCTTAATTTTAGCTTTTACTTGTATATGTACTCAAGAATGAGTATTTCTAGCTAATGTTTTTTAGTGTACATTTTGGTGTAATGTTTTCTGTGTACATTTGGGTATTCTGAATTGAGACTATGCCGTACATTGGGATTATAAAATAACATTTTTCCTGGGAAGTATTTCTGGAAGTTTGTTGGTATTATGGTGAGTCTTTGAGTTGGCCACCTAGACTGATCTTTTTTCTTTTTTTTCTTTTTTTTGTCTTTTTTCGTGTCCGGCAACGGATTGCAACCCTCAGTGTCACGCCCGTAC
>NW_007876785.1:0-570 GCF_000696425.1 Galeopterus variegatus
TTTAGCAGAGAAGCAAAAAGGAGGACTCTGAATAACATTAAGGGACAGGGTCTTTAAACATAATTTCATATTAAATACAGAAATATTTTTCAAAGGGGCCGGCCCGGTGGCGCACTGCTACAGTGCACCGCTTGGGAAGTGCAGTGGCGCTCCCGCCGAGGGTTCGGATCCCACATACAGACCGGCCACTCACTGGCTGAGCGAGGTGCGGGAGCAACACCAAGGGTTGCGATCCCGTTGCCGGTCCCGGTCCGGTATGGGCGCGACACTGAGGGTTGCGATCCGTTGCCGGTCACGAAAAAAGACAAAAAGGAAAAAAAAAAAAAAAGAGAGAGAGAGAAATATTTTTCAAAGGACATTTCTTATATCAACCCTCTATAAAAACTATAGATTGGACAAAGGAAGGAAAGAAACAGCAATCAAAACATTAGATTCAAAAAGAGATTTCAGTGGGAATTTAAGATCTTATGGTTCTGCTACGTTTCTTTTTGATGACCTAAAGATACAGGAATACAGCCTATAGTTCTTAGAGGAATCCAGTGGTGAGCAGACACAAATGATTTTTTACTT
>NW_007876786.1:0-570 GCF_000696425.1 Galeopterus variegatus
TTGCTCTGGCTAAAATTTCCAGTACTATGTTGAATTGAAATGGTGAAAGTGGGCATCTTTGCGTTCTTCCTGATCTTAGAAGTAAAGCTTTCAGTCTTTCACCATTTAGCATAATGTTTGCTGTTGGTTTTTCATATATGGCTTTTATTATGTTAAGGTAATTTCATTGTATTCTTAGTTTGCTGAGTGTTTTTATCATGAAAGTGTGTTGAATTTTGTTGAATGCTTTTTCTGCATCAATTGAAATGATCATGTGGTTTTTTCCCTCTTTATTCTGTTAACATTGTATATTATATTAATTGATTTTTGAGTGTTGAACCATCCTTTCATTCTAGGAATAAATCCCACTTGGTCATGATGTAAAATATAATCCTTTTAATATGCTACTGAAGTTGTTTTGCTAGTATTTTGTCAAGGATTTTTGCATCAATGTTCATTAAAAATATTGGTCTGTAGTTTTCACTTCTTCTGGTGTCTTTGCCTGGCTTTTAGTGTCAGGGCAATCCTGACCTGATAAAATGAGTTAGGATGTGTTTGTTCCTCTTCAATTTCTTGTAAATGTTTGAGAAG
>NW_007876787.1:0-570 GCF_000696425.1 Galeopterus variegatus
GCGAACAATGGCCTTCTTGCCTTCGATATCTAACTTATTTTCACAATGTTGTTTCTCTGATGTCGTGCTCCCCATTCGAAGTCTCCCTTCCACACTAACCTACGCTTCCAGTTCTTATTTCTAACCCAGCAAATCCAATTAACACACAGAGGAAATATACAACGCGGTTTGCCAGGAGGTTGAATCTACTGCATCGCCACTTAAAGGACCCCCGGGAAAACAGGGAACACTCACCACAGGGCAGGCCCCAGGCTTCACCCGTCCCAACCTCCCGCCCTGGCTGTTTCCCCACTCCAAGAATAGGTCTCACCTCTGCAATTCCTCCTCCTGGATCCTCTCCTCGTCCCACACGAAGACGCCAGAAAGCGCCGCCATCAAGGCAGAGGCATGGCCAGGACGGCCGCGCAGCCGGCGCCAGAGGCGGCCGAGGAGGACGCGACGCGAGTTCTCCGAGTAGAGGCGGCCGTAGAGCTGCGCGATCTGCTGCGCGCGCCGCACGCGCAGGCCCGTCACGAAGCGACACTGATTGGCCAGCAGGGCCAGCAGGCCCCCGCCCCGCGCCCCCGCCAA
>NW_007876788.1:0-570 GCF_000696425.1 Galeopterus variegatus
AGAAAACAATTTA
The DNA here is from genome assembly GCF_000696425.1 of Galeopterus variegatus. Taxonomy (NCBI): domain Eukaryota; kingdom Metazoa; phylum Chordata; class Mammalia; order Dermoptera; family Cynocephalidae; genus Galeopterus; species Galeopterus variegatus. The sequence continues at coordinate 14 of NW_007876788.1, forward strand.
CAGAATGGGAGAAAATATTTGCAAACTATGCATCTAATATCCAGAATTTACAAAGAACTCAAAAAACAGTAAAAAGAACAAATAATCCAGTTAAAAAATGGGCAAAGGTGCTGAACAGACATTTCTCAAAGGAAGATATACAAATGGCCAACAGACATATGAAAAAATGCTCAGTATCACTAAGCATCAGTGAAATGCAATCAAAACCACTTTGAGATATCATCTCATCCCAGGCAGACTGTCCGTTATCAAAAAGACAGAGAATACCAAATGCTGGTGAGGATGTGGAGAAAGGGGAACCCTTCTACCCCTTTGGTGGAACTGTAAACTAGTGCAGCCATTGTGGAAAGCAGTATGGAGGATCCTCAAACAACTATGGGTAGTATTGCCATGGAAGTCATATTGAGGGGACACCTGCACTCCCTTGATTACTACAGCTCTATTTACAATAGATAAGAGTTGGAACAAATCTAAATGTCCATTGATGGATGACTTCGATAAAGAAAATGCGGTATATATACATGATGGGCATACTACTCAGCCACACAAAAGAATGA
>NW_007876789.1:0-570 GCF_000696425.1 Galeopterus variegatus
GCTGGGCTTTGGTGTCTAACAGAGAGGAAAGATGTCAACAATTTGTGAGGCATAGCACCTGGAGTAGGGACCCAGCTGCCCATATTTAAAGTCTCAACAGGAATTAAATGCATGAAACAAATGTAATAACACAAATTTCAACTGGTATAAACCCTTTCAATGTTGAATCTCACACTGCTTGAATACTCTCCAGCTCTGAAGGACAGAGACATAGAATAATTTGAGAAATAAAATTCAAAGCAAGCCAAGTATTCATGGAGCTGTGAAGGTTTATGACTGAAAATGATTCTGTGGATCAGTGTTTCTCAAAATAGGGATTAGAGATCTCCATCAGAATCACTAGGTTTTTGTGTTTTTTCTCTAAGATTTCCTGGCTTACTCCTGAGATTCAACAGATAAGGCGTGGGTCCTAGAAATCTGTATTTTAACAAGCACTGATTTTTTTCCCTTCACCGATTCACCTCTCACATGGTAGAATTCTTTACAATGCTATGCCCAGTGGGGAAGTCCATTCACAGTGAGGGAAATGGGCCTTGGAAAAGCTCACCACATGAAATTGATTATGGGCGA
>NW_007876790.1:0-570 GCF_000696425.1 Galeopterus variegatus
AAAAACAGCATTTTTCCCCCAGAAATAGAGTCCTCCATTTTCTGCTGCTAACAGGTCTAGTCATCTGTTCTGTAAAACAACTTCTGCCACGGAATCTAGTTGGCCTTGGGGGGCTATTATAGTTTGGGCAACCTGTTCAATCCCACCAGCCAGCTCTTGTGTCATTTAATGATAATAAGTTATTGAAGTGGCTATGCCTCCTACTCCTGTTCCTACTCCTGCCACTATGCTGAGCCCAAGGAGTAGAGGGATGACCTTAATGGCATGTTTAACCCAGGTATGGGCCAAAAGGTGAACTTCTAAGGTTTGGTTGCCAGGTACAATGTTAATTTGAGGCATTAAAATTGATAGGGTGCAGATTCCCATCCAATCTTTAGGGAGACATTGGTGTGAAAATTGACCACAGAAAAAGTAAATTCCTTTCCAGGGACTGCAGGTGATATTTGAGTTGTCTGCTGAAATGGTGTGGTTATAATTTTCATTTCTAAGATTGCCTATTTCTATTTGGTCAGTTAGGTTTACTAAACAATAATTTTCTGGTTGGACTATTGTAATATGGGTAGCAATTTT
>NW_007876791.1:0-570 GCF_000696425.1 Galeopterus variegatus
CCCCACAAGGGACCCCCAGCTGGACCGGAGTCTCTTCCCCCTCAGTTTTGTCGGCCTCTGGCTCAGGGAGGCCCGACAATTTCCCTGGTGCGGGCTCTCTGTGGGGGCTCTGACCCCACTTTCCTGCTTGGCTTTGGTGTAGTAGATGGCCTCTGCAGTGGCTCCACCCCTGAGGCAAGTCTCTGCCTGGGTCCCCAGGCTTCTCCATACATTCTCTGGAATCCAGGTGGATTCTGCCACGCCTCCACTGCTCACATGTCCTGCCGGCCTGCAGACTTAACAGAATGTGGATACCTCCGAGGTTTCTGGCCTCTACTCTCCAGGGCTGCTGCACAAACCACAGTGGAGTCCACTGTAGCCGGAGCATCTGGGATGCAGGGAATAGGTTCCCGAGGGCAGCTGTGCCCAAGGTCTTTCCTCTGGGACGACTCAGTCCTTCTAGTCCTGAGGGCCTGTGATGGGTGGGGCATCCTTCCAGAATTCTCAAATGCCTTTAGGACATTCTTTCCATTGTCCTGGTTCTCAGCATCTGGCTGCCTCACCGCCAAGATAATGTCTTTAGCAACCAGT
>NW_007876792.1:0-570 GCF_000696425.1 Galeopterus variegatus
GAACATGTGTGTGAACATGTGTGTGAACATGTGTGTGAACATGTGTTCTCTGATATCCCTCCGGCACGTGCACTGACAACATTCATGCTCGCCTTGAATGTTCTCATCAAGGACTGCTGTTGCTCTGATCTTCAAAGGCAGTGACACGGATGTTCTCTCTCTGTCTCTCTCTCTTTGACAGTGTGTATGGTTGTCCCTTGGCTAAAAAAAGAAAAATTCAGGATAAACACCCCCAAGAGTCTGCCCCCAAGTGCAAGCCCTTCCCCGGTGAAAGCGGACAGCTCCTCGTTGGACGGCACCGAGGACATGGACAAGAAGGAGGAAGTTGAGGAGGATGACTACTCGGAGGACAATGACGAACAGGGCGAGGAGGACGAGGAGGAGGAGGACGGGGACCGGGAGGACGAGGAGGAGGTCGAGGAGGAGGAGGAGGACGAGAAGGATGAGGACGAGGATGAGGATGGGGAGGAGAACGGTAAACGTTAGCGTTGTGCAGCGGTGCCACACTGTGTCAGCGCGTGCTTCGCTCAGTCTCGCAGCGTGGACTGCCTGGTGTCAGTGTCCACGATT
>NW_007876793.1:0-570 GCF_000696425.1 Galeopterus variegatus
CATCATACGTTGGAATATAAGCCAGCCAAGTACAATGTCAACACAAAACACTAATCAACCTATGTGGGGAAACAAATGGCTCTGTTCAGTGGAACATGACAGTTCCAATAATACAGTAAGATCAAATGGGGAATACAGTTTAATCACCGAGGTACTTGGCAGAAAGCAAAATAAATCCTCTTGGCAATCTCTTGTGTTGTATTTTTGTATGTACACAGACTACAAGTTTCTTCCTTTCTCTTTTAAGGTAAAAGATATATATTTTTCAATAGAGGACAGATTTTTCACTTTGGTCTCTAATACAAAAAGTTGGCAAAGTTTTCTAGCCATTCCAGGGTTATCTATTTTCTGTTTGTTTGCATATATTTGGATTTGTTTTTTTAATGTGGCAAAATGTCTCAGGAGGAGGGTTTTTTTTTTTTTCACCACCATTCTTTGATAGTAATTCTACCATGACTACCCCACAGAGTAATCTCAATGCTCTCCTGTCTTATGTCTACATATAATACCATGATTCAGGATGACAGCCTGATGACAAGTATTCACAAGGACTTTCCAGTGAAAACATGC
>NW_007876794.1:0-570 GCF_000696425.1 Galeopterus variegatus
TCCCACATACAGACCGGCCGCTCACTGGCTGAGCGAGGTGCGGTTGCAACACCAAGGGTTGCGATCCCGTTGCTGGTCCGGGCGCGACACTGAGGGTTGCGATCCGTTGCCGGTCACGAAAAAAGAGACAAAAAAAAGGGAAAAAAAAAAGAAAGAAAATCTTCAACCAAAATCTTAATTGAAAATGAAGATACCTTAATTGTTATTGCATTATATTTAAAAAAATTCAAATAAAGTATAATATTGATTAACTTTACATTAAAAAAAAAAGCAAGGTAAGATTTTAAAAATTCATTCAAAGTATTATCCTATAAGGAAACATTAATAACATGAGATATTTTTGGTATATTATGTAAATAGAAGACATATTTAAGAAAAAACTTTACTAAAGCATTTCAAATATAGCTGATAAAATTGCACTCACAAGTATAATTTTCAGTGAATCTAATGTGTTGAAAGACTTGCTTAAAAATAATAAGTGTATGAGAACTAATATACTGAAGGAAATGACTTGAAAGATGTATATTATGCCCTATGCCATTTAATAATTCTAAAACTAGGAAAAATTTA
>NW_007876795.1:0-570 GCF_000696425.1 Galeopterus variegatus
CTTGGGAAGGTTTGTTTTAGGGGTTTTGAGCTTAGACAACTGTGAAGTTTGAAGGAACCGTTGATAAGACCACCCTCAGTTCTGACACCAGTTGCAAGTTGGAAGCGTTCCCAAAACCACTCTCAGGTTTGATCATTTGCCAGAGGACTTGGAGAATTCACTGAAAGCTGTTATAGTTAGGGTTTATTACAGAGAAAGGATACAGATTAAATTAGCCAGGGAATAAAGTGCATAAGACAGAGTCTAGGAGGAGTACCAAACACAGAGCTCCCAGTTGTCCTCTTCCTGTGGAGCCAGGACACTGTTACTCTCCAGCAATTATCTGTGACAAAATGCATGGAAAATTATCAACCAGGAAAGTTCACTTAAGTTCCAGTGTTCAAGGTGTCTACTGGGGCTCCATCACAGACATGACTGATTGGCTGACTACATGGTCTATCTCAGTGTCCAGTGCCCCTGGAGGATGACTGATACTGTGTGACCTAAAACCCGCATCCTGTGACACATCGTTGGTCTTTCTAGCATGCCCAGTCCCCACTCTCAACTGTCTAGTGTGGCCCACCGCCACTC
>NW_007876796.1:0-570 GCF_000696425.1 Galeopterus variegatus
TTAAAGGCAAGAAAGAACCCAGGTGGTGAGCTAGTTAATCCAAGATTAACCTTCTTGTGGTTAAAATGAGTAAAGAGTGACCTCCAGCAGGTCTTGTTTTTCTGTGCATCCTCAGATAAGTCTTAATGAAGACAATGGAGGTTAGTCGTGAACTGTCACCATGTATTATTTAGCAAGCAGGGCCGACTCTAGTTGTTGAGTGTGGAGGAGCGGTTTAAAGAAGGAAAAACCTGGTGGCTCTTATGAATGAGTGACCTTCAACCCCTCCTCAGGAGCCCACGTCTCCCCACTCCCCAGGTAGATTGAAAACAACTCACTCTTGTAAGCTTGAAGTTTCTCATTGAGGGTTTTGGTAAATACGTGGGTACCTTCCCATGGTCCAGCTGTTCTGTGATCAGGTCCCTTACAGGGGGATTTTGCACAAGGAAGTACAACTTGGACGCCCTAAGTTATTCTTTTTTGCTATGCCTCAGCCCTCCACAATCCAGATTTGATGACAGACTGCAGTAAAGTTCCTACTTTCCACATCTTTCTGTGTTTATCTAGTATTTTTACTCAACAATATGACAG
>NW_007876797.1:0-570 GCF_000696425.1 Galeopterus variegatus
GGCCCATCTGCCACCCAGAGTTGGGTCTCCCTCTCAAAACGAACCTCCTAGGTCTTAGGCTTCATGAGATTTTCCAGCCTCCTACCTGAAACTAAAGGTTCCCACAAAGAAAATTCTGTCTGCAGATTGGTGCAGAATTCTTGTGCTGGTGGATACGAGAGGGTGACCTCCTAGTCCCCTATCTTGCTGATGTCCTACATTTATCTCCCTTAATTGTAAGGCACTAGGTAGCAAGCTGACAAGGTTCTTGTTGTCTTATGGGAATCGTGCCAGCAAAAGCTGGCTTCCCATTAGCCTGTCTCTCCCTCCTCGCTGAGATCTGAACTTTGAATGAACCCGGGACCCTGAGAACTTTGTAAAGGAGGAATTTATGCTTTTACTTTGCTGATAAGTAGTTAGCCCTGAACCTTCAAAGAGCCATGGCAATAGAAAGTGTTCTATAAACAGCTTTGTAACAGACATAACTGGCTTAATCAGTATAATATGTTATTTCTACTGGCTTATAAAATGAACCTAAAATAAACTGAGATGCTTCACAGGTCAGCAGCCTGTAAAGTCATTTCTAACCTC
>NW_007876798.1:0-570 GCF_000696425.1 Galeopterus variegatus
ATTATTCAGGTAAAGTGTCCATGATGAAAGGAAATTGAGTATTCAAAGACACATTCATTATGTTTCTGCCATTGGAATGTAATTCTGATTAGGTCATTCTCAATAATTTTAATATTAAAAGTAAGTAAAATCTACTACATTATGGATATGATTTTTTGTTTAATTAACCTTATATATGGAAGAAAATCCACAAGTAAGCCTTCATATGTTTAGTGTTACAAAATAATTTTATTTAAGAAATTTATAGTTATTATTAGTAGTAGTTATCTAAGAAAAAAATCAGATAGCAAGACTATATGATGAATCATTATATCTCTTTCTTCATTTTATATAAATCTGACAGATAGAGACTACATAAAGAGGGAAAAAGATTTATTATTAGTGATTACCAAGAATTTACTGTCTCTTGGTATAAAATGGCAACCTAGAAACATGTTGCAAAAGAAGTTTAAGGGAAAGATATGTGTGAAATATTAGGCTAAATATAGGCAAAAATGGCGAATTTCAATAGTTGATGATGTTCAATCATTAACAAATGCTCAGGGTTAGACTAATATGTAAAAATGTCTA
>NW_007876799.1:0-570 GCF_000696425.1 Galeopterus variegatus
AGTAACCGCTTGGACGCACGTATGATTGTTAATTAACCTGTTTGATCAGCATCTAATTTTTTTTTTTTTTCCTTTTTCTGTGTCCGTCAACGGATCACAACCCTCAGTGTTGCCCCCGGACCGGACCAGGACCGGCAACGGGATCGCAACCCTCAGTGTTGCTCCCATGCCCCACTCAGCCAGTGAGCGGGAACCGGTCTGTATGTGGGATCCGAACCCTCGGCGGGAGCGCCGCTGCACTTCCCAAGCGGCGCACTGTAGCAGTGCGCCACCGGGCCGGCCCCCAGCATCTAATTTTTAAAAAGCTCAGAGAAAGCTCAAAGCCACAAAGTAACTTCATTTTACTTTTTTTAGTACTAAAATGTGTTTTCAAGGGTCATATTATAGATATTTATGATAAAGATTTGCATTTGTGAGGTACCTCTTTACCCTCTTCACCAGTGTGGCTATTCATAACCCTTTTATGTGTTATATGCACCAATATTGTCCTTGAACACATTTTATAATCTAAGGAATTTCACTACATTTAGGGAAAATGTGTTTGGAGTTATGAAGCCAGCTCCATGTGGC
>NW_007876800.1:0-570 GCF_000696425.1 Galeopterus variegatus
GGAGAAGGGCGCAGTCGTGGCCGCAGCCCAGAGCCGGGTGCAGGGGTCTGCCGGGTGCAGGGGTCTGCCGGGTGCAGACGCCGGGTGCAGGCGTCTGTGGGGCCAGCCACACGGTCTGGACAAGGCGTGCGGCACCACTCTGCTTCTTGGTTTTGGCTGAGTCACCTATACGCAGGCCTACCTCTCTGCCCCTTCCAGAAAAATCTGTAAGCTACCCAATGTCTTTTATTTATTATTATTATGGTAAGAACACTTACCATGAGATCTACTCTCAACAAAATTTTAAGTGCACAGTACAGTATGAGGGTACTTCAAAAAGTTCATAGACAGATTTGTATTATCTTTTAATTCTATTTTTCCACAAACTTTTTGAAGTGCCTCCTCCCACAAACTTTTTGAAGTGCCTCCTGTTGTCAACTGTGGGCACGCTGTTGTGCCACAGACCTCTAGAACTTCTTCATCCAGCATGACCGAAACTTTATGCCTATTTAGCAGCAGTTCCCTATGACCCCCTCCTCCAGCCTCTGTCAGCCACTGTTCTACTCCCGGCTTCCACAAGTCTATTTTAAA
>NW_007876801.1:0-570 GCF_000696425.1 Galeopterus variegatus
TCTAATTAAAGCAGTAAAACTAATCTCTTTAACATAAACTAATGAAGCTAATCTCATCAATGTACTTAAAATAATCAATCAGATCTCATCACTCTAATTACACTAATAAAACTAATCTCATCAATCTACTTAAACTAATCAAACTAGTCTCTTCAATGTAATGAAACTAATCAATCAAACCTCATCAATCTCATTAAACTAATCAAACTTATCTCTTCAATCTACTTAAACTAATCAGACTAGTCTCATCAATCTAATTAAAGCAGTAAAACTAATCTCTTTAACATAAATAAACTAATGAAGCTAATCTCATCAATCTAATTAAAATAATCAAACTATTCTCATCGATCTACTTAAAATAATCAATCAGATCTCATCATGCTAATTACACTAATAAAACTAATCTCATCAATCTTATTAAACTAATCAAACTAATCCCAAGAATCCAAGTAAACCAATCATACTTATCCCATTAATCTAATTAAATTATCCAACTAGTCTCAAAAATCTAATTAAACTAATCAAACTAATCCCATTAATCTAATTAAACTATCAAACTAGTCTCATCTA
>NW_007876802.1:0-570 GCF_000696425.1 Galeopterus variegatus
CTGAAACTACAAGAAACTAGGCCCTGTGAAATATATTTGCTTTATAGTATACTCCACAATATGCTCCCTAATTTTATCCACTCATGTGATCAAAAAATTGCCACACTTATTAATGAGGGTTTAGAGTCACTAAGATTATAAAGAAAGGAGATGTAGGGCAGGCTACTTAATGTTTGTCCATTTTGTTGTCTCTCTCTTTTAACTTTCAGTGTCGGTGCTCTCAGTTAAGTGCTAAGCAGTCAATTTCTCCAGACACCTTTCCTATGACTATCATAACCCTTTAAAATGATATGTTTTCTTAACATTCTTAATAGTTATTTACTAATACTAACTTATAAGAATTGTAATTTCCTTAAACACCATTTTTTTCCCTCTATAACTCTAGTCCCATGAAATATTTCTCAGAAAAAATCCTGATGGATTACATTTGGAAAATACAACTGTATCAATCTGGGAAGATTTAAACTGAAGTAATTTTAACAAACAGCACACTAAAAGGTCATGAATGTTTCATAAGAAAAGCAAGTAGTAGATAGATTTGATGGACCACATAGATTCAAGTCAGAATTC
>NW_007876803.1:0-570 GCF_000696425.1 Galeopterus variegatus
GGCCACTCAGATAATGCAGGGCTATCTCCCCATCTCAAGATTCTTAATCATGTTTGAGAAATCTTTTTTCATGTACAAAATGTATTTATTGATTCCAGAGATTATGATATGGATGTGTTGGGGAACTCATTGTTCTTCTACAGTCCTCCCCCTGTCCCCTAAAGGTTCATATTCAATCCACATGCACAGTATATTTACCCCATATCAAGTCTCCAAAACCCCAAGACATTGCAGCATGTATTCAAGTCCAAAATCTCATATAAATCTCATCAGTTCAAACATCCAAAATCTCATAATGTAAATCATGTGTTGGCTGTGACTCTGGGTATAACCCATATGAGTCAAAATTTCTCTCCAATTTTCCCTTGTGAAACAAGAAAACATGTCACTCTTCCCATAACATAGTGATAGGACACACATGGGATAAATGCTAGAGGCATTTCTGTTCAAAAAGGGAGAAAATAGAAAGTAAAAAGGAGCCATAAACCCATGTAATTTTGAAATCCAGAATGTCAAACTCCACTAGGTTTTGGGGTATTGGAACAATCCTCTGTGTCTCTCAGTTTCACC
>NW_007876804.1:0-570 GCF_000696425.1 Galeopterus variegatus
CTGGGTGGCTTTGTAGCACTGAGTGGGGGTTTCTCAGCATGAGCTCCTCGGAGAAGGAGCCTGCAGCACACCGTTCCTCTTTGAATCCCCCCGGTGCGGATTGACTCCCGTGCCCACCAGAATTCAGCTCTCTGGCAGGCTCAAGTAAGCCTGGGAGCATTCCAACCACACTTTTCCTAACCAAAAATCGGCTAGGTGTTTCAAAAACGGCTAGGCGTTTTTCTGAACTGGTGGCCGGAGAGGTGGTATCTGCCTCCCGGCAACAGGAGGTTTACTGGGGGTGGAGCCCCGGGTGCAGTGGAGTAACAATTGGCCCGGCCCACTTTTCCCTGTCTCCCAACGCTGACCAGGGGCTCCCCACGTCACCAGCCCCACCATAGAACTGTGGAGGGAGTGGGATGTGAGGCCAGCCCGCAGGCCCTGGAAGGCCCCACACCGGGTCAAGCAAGTGGCAGGGCTCAGTGAGGAGCCAAGCCAGGTGAGGGATTCAGACCTGGCCAAACCAGCCATCCCACCCTCTTAATACTGTTATAGTGGGGGTTAAGTTTTAACATGAGATTTAGAGGGGAC
>NW_007876805.1:0-570 GCF_000696425.1 Galeopterus variegatus
GTTTTGATGTATGTATACATTTTAAAATGGTTACCACAATTGAGCTAATTATTATATCTGTTACCTCACCTAGTTTTTAAAATTTTTTAAATGTGGTAAGAACACTTGAGATCTACTCTCTTAGCAAATTTCAATACAATACTTTATTGTTAACTATAGTCACCATGCTGTACATTAGGTCTCGAGAACTTACTCATCTTATAACTGAAAGTTTGTACCCTTTGACCAACATCTCCCCTTCCCCCAACTCCTCAGCCCCTGGTAACCACCATTCCACTCTCTGTTTATATGAATTTGACATTTATTTTTTAGATGCCACATATACATGAGATCATGCAGTACTTGTCTTTCTCTGTTTGGCTTATTTCACTTAGCATAATGCACTCTAGGTTCATCCATGTTGTTGCAAATGGCAGGATTTCCTTGTGTGTGTGTGAGTGTACCATAGTTTCTTCGTCTATTCATCAGTTGATAGGCACTTAATTTGTTTCCATATCTTGGCTACTTTGAACAATGCTGTAATGAATCTGGGATATCTTTTTGAGATAGTAATTTTATCTTTTGGATATA
>NW_007876806.1:0-570 GCF_000696425.1 Galeopterus variegatus
CAATGAATCTGCACAGGCTCTGCCAGAGGCCCGGGAGGTGGATCTGAAAATAGACTGTCTGTAGAGGTGACCTCCAGAGGGTCGCACTCAATGCAGTCCAGACCCGGAGGCATGTGGGCTCCAGGGCCCTGGGGCATCTTGTGCAGCAGCTTCCAAGCCCGGTACCTGAAGCCATTTAAGGATTAGAATCTCTGATGAGCTTGTTTGAAAATACAGGTTCCCAATTCCTGCTTGGGCACATTCCAAGCCAGTAGTCCTGGGTTTCCCCTGGGATCTCTATTTTAAACAAATTTCTGGGTGATTCTGATGCACGTTCAGTTTAGGAGTCACTGACCTAGTTCAACATCTGCGTTTAAGAGACCTAACAATGGGGTGAGGAGACTCACTGGGATCACATTATAACACAGTGGCACCCACACTGTGCCAAGCATTTCACATGTGCTATCTATATATCTCGTATATATATGTGTGTGTATATATATATATGTGTGTGTGTGTGTGTGTGTATATATATACGTGTATATATGTGTATATATGTATATATATGTATATATATCTCATATAGTCTTC
>NW_007876807.1:0-570 GCF_000696425.1 Galeopterus variegatus
AAAGAAAGAAAGAAAGATGTAACAATCACAATAATACATCAAACTTTCAAAAGGAGAAGACAGAACTGAGGTTACCAGAGGTGAGAAGGGTATGGGGGTAAGGGAGGAATTGGTACAGGGCCATACATTGTATGATATTATATATACTAACTATCCTGACTTGAGCATCATATATTGCACACAGGAATTGATATTTAACTCTGTACCTCACAAATATATACAATCAACTTTGTTTCAATAAATACATAAATAAATAAATACAAAATTTTTAAAAAAGAAATATTTAAGAGCTGCCACCCACCACCCACCACCCTGACATCCTGAGCCTCCTCCCTCTGTCCCAGCCCAGCATGCAGGTGTTCATGAAAAAAATGCACACAATCTTGACTGACCGAAAAACTCATGAAGAAGGGGCTGGATGCATGGGTCAGAGAACACAGGACCAGTTTGCCATCCCAAGGCCGAAGAGAGGCACCCAGCCAGAAAAGCGGAAGATCTGCGGAGACCATACGCCCTGCAGTGTCAGCACACAACCCAGCAGGTAGGCCTCGCCACCACCACCCAACTCCA
>NW_007876808.1:0-570 GCF_000696425.1 Galeopterus variegatus
TGAGATTTTTATCTTTTAAGTAACTTGCCTAGGAAACAAAAATTCTGTGTTTTATCAAAATAATTTTCTGTGCTTCATATTATTTCATTACTTAAGAAAATTACTTTCCTTACTTAAGAAAATTGAGTCTTATCTATTAAAAGAGCTAAGGTTTCTTTTTGTCTAAAACTATGTAACTTTCTGTATTTGCCTTTGCAATCTTTTAATTATCATCCTGCTTAAATGAGTGACTATTGTTTCACAGTGATCTGTGATCTTATTTTTATCAAGTGTTTTGAACCTTTGATATTTTTGACACACTTTCCAAAAACCAAATTCTAAATTAAGCCTTTTTTTTTTTTTTAACCTCAAATTAACTTTGGGAGTTTCCGGAGGGCTCTTGGAATATCTCAAAAGAATTTATTCTCTCTCCCTATTAAAAAAAGATTTGTTAAACCAATTAGACCTATTTAATATGTTATATTTGTATAGGGAGTATTGTCAAATAAAAAATAATGTTTAACCTTCTTAGAATTATATTTCTGTTGATATGTTACTTAGTGTTCCAGAAATTGCATAAAATTCCTAAAA
>NW_007876809.1:0-570 GCF_000696425.1 Galeopterus variegatus
AGAGGGAGGAGGGAGGGAGGTTTTGGTAATGGGCCACAATAATCAACCACATTGTATATTGGCAAAATAAAATAAAATTTAAAAGAAAAAAAAAGAACCCATGTGGGTCTACCTGTTGACAGTCATTTATAAGTATGGTCTCGTATGGGTTATTTTATATGTTCCTTTGCTATGAATAACATTCCTGAGTTTTCTTTCCCCCTCTCTCCAGAGCAAAGTAAGCGCAGGGAGTGGTAGACAGAGGCCGGAGAAGCCTGAGGTGGGAGAAACAGCCAGGAGCCAGGGTTCTGTAGACCGTTGTGAGGACTTTCATGCAAGAAGCATGAAGGCTGTGTTTTCAGACCCTCTGCTGAATATTGTAAGGTGTAGGAGATCCTCCTCTTTCAAGCTCCTCCTTTATCAGCCTTCATCAGCCAACTCAGAAGTTCAATGCAAGGTGCCTGTGTTCCCTTTGGCTCATTTCCCTGTGCTATTCTACATAGTTCTTCAAAGAAATTCATTTTGCTGTAGTAAGAACACTGAACAAGAGATCTACCCTCTTAAATTTTAAAGTGTACAATACATTATTGC
>NW_007876810.1:0-570 GCF_000696425.1 Galeopterus variegatus
GGGTTTGATGCTTGATGTTTAATATTAGTTTATGTTACATGAGAATAAATGTGATATAGAAGTGAACTGACTTTAAGATCCTAAAAGTTTTTATCTGTTTTTTTTTTTTTTTAAAGTAACTTGGAGGAAATGAAAACCAAAACAAACCACTGTAGTTTTTATGTTACCATCTTTCTTCAAACATCAAGATAAGGGTTAAACTAACTCTAAATTACATTGTGAAAAGCATAAGGACATTTATTTGTGTAATATGATCAACATTGATTGCGTGGTACCTGAAATTTGAATCTCAATGCGGTCTTCCCTAGGGATGCATAGAAAAAATTAAAGCCACCAGAAACTACGGTCTTCAAATAAATTGGATCCTAACTTCATAAGAAAAGCATATACAAAAGCTTTCTCTTCACTAAAACCAATACATCTATTATAGAATAAACGGATGTTTATCTTAGTAATGCTCTGTATGAATCTGATCATTAACCATGGGTTTGATGATAATTGTAAACCATAAGAAAAATTTTAAAATGTTCATTTTCTCTAGCATATTTATGTGAGTGTGGGGAGAAGGAG
>NW_007876811.1:0-570 GCF_000696425.1 Galeopterus variegatus
GCGGCACTCCTGCTGAGGGTTTGGATCCCATGTGGAGACCAGTTCCCGCTCACTGACTGAGCATGGTGCGGGCGCAACACTGAGGGTCAGTAAAAAAAAAAAAAAAAGAAAGAAAAAAAAAGTTAATGGAAAGATTTATATTATCTTTTAATTCCATTTTCCATGAACTTTTTGAAGTACCCTCATATGTATAAGATAGATCTAGAAGTTTAATTTGTTTTCCAGAAAGATTAAGTCTTCTATTTATCATCCGTATTAGTCTGTTTTGTGTTGCCATAACAGAATTACCTGAAACTGGGTAATGTAGAAAGAACAGAGGTTTATTTGCCTTACAATTCTGGGACATCTGCATCTGGCATGGCATCATGATCCAAATGGCTTTTACACATTTTCTGAACTATTTGTAGTGGGAGTCTCTTATTTATTTATTTTTTTTCATATTGACTCCTTCAAATGAACATACAGTGTTTTATTGTACAGTCAACCAAACACATTCATTTGGCTATCTCTTTTGTATATTTGGAATTCTGACATGTCCAACAAAATATGCAAATAAGTAAGAAAAAGAAA
>NW_007876812.1:0-570 GCF_000696425.1 Galeopterus variegatus
ACCAGAGCCGATATGTGCCCGACATTGTGCTAAGTCCTTACAACGACCCTCTGAGGCCAGTACTATTTGATCCCCATTTTAGAGTTGAAGAAATAGGCTCAGAGAAGTTAAGTGCTTTGCCCAAGATCACACAGTGAGTGGTTAGGATGTGATTCAAACGCATTACATCTTTTCTCTCCCATTACACTGCCAGGCCTCCCCATTAAGGAAAGGGAGGCCAGGGTGAGTGAGACAAGGAGACTGAGAGGTGAGAGAATAAGAGAGAGAGAGGCCAGGCATCCATCCCAGCATCCTTATATGCCCAGGGGGCAGCTTGGGGTGCCATGGTTGAAAGGCATTGCAATATATTGAGCAGAAAAAGCACTCGACGAAGAGTCAGGATAGTTCTTGCCAGCTGTATGGCGTTGGGCAAATCACCTTACCTCTCTGGAGCCTTGGGTTCATCATCTGCAAAAGGAAATAATAATTCTGCCCTGCCTACCTCTCAGGCTGGTCCTCATGGTAATAAGAAATAATGGATGTGGTTACACAATCATTCATCTAATAAAATATGCTGAGCACCCACCATCT
>NW_007876813.1:0-570 GCF_000696425.1 Galeopterus variegatus
GATTTATGAATTATGCTTATTGAAAAACATGAAATCTCAAATAGTTCATGGAAAAACAAATAAGAGAAGAACCCAATTTAACTTGACTAGAGATGTAGTCATTATGGTTTCATTTCCGAGTGATCAATGCTTGTCAAGAGCTCCCTAAAGGCCAAGGAAGAAGTAAAATGGGACCAAGGATTGTAGATTTGGTAAACAAACTCCAGTGAAGAAAAGAAAACTGAAGGTGTCCAGAGACTATCCTTCATCTTCATACAGTCACACATTGCCTAACAAGTGGGAAACATTCTGAGACATGCATTGTTTGATGATTTTGTCATTGTGTGAACATCACAGAGTGTATTTCCACACACCTAGATGGTCTAGTCTACTACACACCTAGGCTATATGGTGTAGCTGCCATTGTGTATTTGGTCTGTTGTTGACCGAAATAATCATTTTACGGCACATGACTGTACTTCTTGGTTTGGTTCTGGTGTTTGATATAACTCTCACTGTTCTAAATTTTTTAGGTGAATTTAGTGGTGGTGGCACCAAATAGAACTGGGACTGTTTGATTCCATAAGGAAA
>NW_007876814.1:0-570 GCF_000696425.1 Galeopterus variegatus
TATATATATATATATATAATGTGTATATATATATATCTCCCAAGGAAAATATATTGACCAAGAAAATGGGCTTAAATAGCTAATAAGAAGTAAAAAAAAAATAATAACCTACTGAAGCTAAAAATGCCGGAGTAGATATTAGATTCTAGGAAGTTTAGATGTGATCAAAATTAACTTGTTTAGGAGAAAAAAGTGACAGCAAAGACAAGGACGAGAAGAAAGATATTCGGTGAGAAAAACTATGCAGAAGGTTAATGTACGGACTCTAGAAATACATAGTCATATCCTGGTATGGTTCAAATTTTATTTCTATTTTGTCATGTTTTCTGTTATACTTAAATACCAAATTACATTAAATTATTTTAAACCTTAATATTTTAGCTTAATTATATTTGGCTGGTTAAGAAGGGCCTATGCCCCAAATGAGACAAACACGTATACAAGTGGGTGACATCAGCCTGGGATATGATGGAAATAAATATGTGAGAAATGGGTTTTCCAAAGAGCAAAGCAATATCCTGCAGAAAGATTTAGTGTTGGGGAAAGAACTAAATAACAAACAAAGATCAG
>NW_007876815.1:0-570 GCF_000696425.1 Galeopterus variegatus
TGCCAGTAGGAGACAGAGCTGTGTACAAACCCATATCCCCACCATGCAAATACTTATCTCCCCACTTCTAAGTGGGAGGCCTTAGGCCCATGGCTGCTGATGTTCCTGGGTCCCAGTCCTGTTCCATCCACACCCAGGGCACTCACCCTCATGTCAACAAATGCTGTGCAAACTAAAACCATAGTGAAACCACCAGAGTGAAAAAATAAAACAATTCTAACAAAACCAAACATTGGGAGGTTGTAGTGCTGTGGAAACTCTCCTATCTGCTGTGGGTGCACTGTGGTGAGTCACACTGGAAGGCTTTTGTGAAACTGTCTTGCAAGGTTGAACTCAGCAATTCCTCATCTAAGAGCCTCTGCGATGAGGAAACTTTCATATATGTGCTGAATGAACGTGGACAAAAATGTTCACAGAAGCACCTGGTAGAATATTGCATAAATACGACGGGTCTTCAAGACATTCATGAAAAGATTTGCATTACCTTTAATTCCTGTTTTCCACAAACGTTTTGAAGTGCCCTCATACATGGTGATATAGTCACCAATTAGAAATGCAAAGCATACGTAA
>NW_007876816.1:0-570 GCF_000696425.1 Galeopterus variegatus
TAAAATAGGAATCAAAATGGTGCATGTCTCATAAATTTGAGGAGAATATTAAAAGAGATGAGACAGAATCATGTGTCTGACAGTGCAATTACTTTATTAAAGTGTGGCAGGTTTCTTTTTTTTTCACATACAACTATTTTTTCCTTTGAATTTCTAGTCATTGGTCTCTGTCTAGCACTGTTTCTGAAAGGGAAGAAGTTACTACCACTTTACAGGAGAAATGTGAAATCAACAAACAAAATAGGACAATAATTTATTATGAAGAGTTAGAATATCATATAACAGCATCATTAAATATTAGCCTATTGCACTGCTGGCATCATCTTGCACAGCTCACACACCAACTTATCTCCTGTACTCTAGTCCTATGTATTGTTGACAATTGGTATCACTCAGTATGAGCTCACCTAAAATATTGCTAATGATTTCAGCTCCAAAACTGTTTCAAATTATTCTCAACTAAGTGTGTTTGAAATTCTTCAGTCACCTTTGCTCCACTATCTCCCTTATCCCCTCTTCTAGCCATTACAAGCCTTGTCCACACTTTACTTCTTGGAAATTACTTTCTAT
>NW_007876817.1:0-570 GCF_000696425.1 Galeopterus variegatus
AAATGACACAGCATTTAGAAACTTAATACATAGAAAAAACTATACGCAGAAACAGAATAAGCTATTTTGTAAATATATTTGATTCGTAACTAGGGGTTGGGTTTCTTTATTTTAGTGAAGTGATTACATTAGAAGATTGTCAGAAAACAAAACTTAATTCATCTTACCATGGCCTTACCATCTAACTCTCACCTCCTTTTTTCTCAGAGAATGAGGAGAAGGAAGGGAGGAGGAAAAAACAAAGAAGGGACTAAATGAGGCAGGGTTGGGTCAGAAAGGGTTGACTTTGAGGACTGAGAGAAACTGAGGCTGGGACCCCGCAGGGCCCTCTGCTCCATGCCCCCCACTCTTTCTCTCCACACTTGTCCATCCACCCAAGTTCCACAGCTCAGGGGTCTTTTCACCTAGAGCAGAAACATCCATGGTTCTAAAATTTCCAAACGAGAACCGTGGGTGATGTCACGCGTGGGAAGTGACACACCGGCACACAGGCGGCCGTCACGGGTGCAAAGAGAGCACAGCACCCACCTCGCCAGGCTTCCTATGCTCCGCCTCGTTAATCAGCACCCC
>NW_007876818.1:0-570 GCF_000696425.1 Galeopterus variegatus
AGTAACACTTCTGAGTATTTAACTTGTCTATGTTTTATTCACACATCTGAGTGGTAGATTGGGCATAAAAGTCTAGTTTGGAAATTAATTTTCTCTTAGAATTTTTAAGGCGTTTCTCCATTGTCTTTTAGTTTTCAGCATTGCTCTTAAACAGTCTGGTGCCATTTTGATTCGTAATCCTTCGTATTAGGTTTTTGGATCCTCTCTTTGTCTCCAGTGTTCTGAACATTTTAGATTATATGCTTTGGTGTGAAGCCTTTTTTCGTTTACTATTCTGGGGCACTCAATGAGACCTATCAATCCAGAGATTCTGTCCTTCATTCTTAGAAAGTTTCTTTTCCTTTTATCCATTCTTTTTATCCCCTCAACTTCTTTAATCATTGGGTAGATATCCTAGAGTTGGTTCTCTAATTTTATTTCTTAATTTTAATCCTTTTTCTTCTTCTTATTATTTTTTAGAGAGTTTCTAGTCTTTCTCTTTTGATTCCTTTATTGACTTCCAAATTTGCTTTTCATTTCTGGGAGCTTTCTTGTTCTCAAAATGTTTTTAGAACACCTTGCACTTGCTTT
>NW_007876819.1:0-570 GCF_000696425.1 Galeopterus variegatus
TCATCTTCCTTGAATCCATTAGGAGGTATTTTAAGCATCTTTTAGTTTCAGACTAAACTGTGAACATACACTGTCACGTTGCAGATATTTAGAAGGATGCTTATCAGAGAGTTTACCAGGAAAAAGTCAAGGAATGCTGTTAATTTTTGTTTGTTTGTTTTTTGGTTTGTTCTTCTGTCCTCACAAAGAATGGTCTTGCCAGCTGCACATAAACCCCCTTTGGTCCCCTTTCGTGGTCACAAGATGGCTCAGGGAAACAGGTCACAGATGTTGAGTGGCAGGCCACGTCTCGGGTCCCCACGTCCTGCGACCTTCCTCCTCCGCTGCAGGAGCTTCGCTCAACAGATCATGCCCCGCACGCCTGTGCTGTTGCCAGGCCGCGGCCGTGTCCTGCGGAGCCAGGGACTCCCGGGGACAATGCAGGCCCGGTCCAGTGGGGTGGGCCTCGGGGACAGAAAACCGAGATTCTAAGGAGCTGACGGCGGGGAGTAAGTTGGCTTTCGTTAAGCCAAGGTCAAAGGAACTAACGGCCCTCCGCCCGGCCCCGTCGCCGGCCTCCCGCCACAGGCG
>NW_007876820.1:0-570 GCF_000696425.1 Galeopterus variegatus
GTTCGATATATAGGATCATGTCATCTGCAAACAGGGACAGTTTGACTTCATCTTTTCAAATGTGGACGCCCTTTATTTCCTTCTCTTCTCTGATTACTCTGGCTAGTACTTCCAACACTATTTTGAATAGGAGTGGTGAGAGTGGGCATCCTTGTCTAGTTCCTGTTCTTAAAAGAAAAGCTTTGAGCTTTTCCCCATTCAGGATGATATTCACAGTGGGCTTATCATATATGGCTTTAATTATGTTGATATACTTTCCATCTGTACCTAACTTATACAGGGTCTTTGTCATGAATGTTGAATTTTATCAAATGCTTTTTCAGCATCTATAGAGATGATCATATGGTCCTTGTGTTTGCCTTTATTAATATGGTGTATCACATTTATTGATTTGCGTATGTTGAACCAACCTTGCATCCCTGGAACGAATCCCACTTGATCGTAGTGAATAATTTTACATTTGTGTTGCTGTATTCTGTTTGCTAGTATTTTAGTGAGGATTCGAGGAGTTTTGCATCTATATTCATCAAGGATATCGGCCTGTAGTTTTCTTTTTTAGTTGTATCTTTA
>NW_007876821.1:0-570 GCF_000696425.1 Galeopterus variegatus
TATAAGTGGGGTTACTTAGTTGTGTTTTTGTCCATTAGCTTTTTTAAAAATGGAAAAAAAAACAACCTCCTGGCCCCTGTTTAAAAAGTGCAAACTGTGCCAACTGATTTGAATAGGAGAGAATGTTTTACACTATTTTCACAGCTGTCTTATCAGTTTCCTAAACTGAATTAGGGTGAAGCACAGGATTGAAGAATTCCAGGATGGGGGGCCTAGGGGCTTTGTTGTTGTGGTTTGAAGATAATGATATCTTCCCTGGCTAACCTCTTGCAGCAAAGAAGACATTTCCTCAGAGGAAAGAAAAAGGAGGGCCTTAAAGATGTCTTCACAGAGTTTACAGAATAGTTGAAGCTTAACAGTCCATGGAGGACTCTGCCAGCCCCGCGGGGAAATGTGGAGAACTCTGCCCGCCCCGCGGGGAAGTGATTTGGTGTTCAATTGTTTTCAATTGGGCACGTTCCCAAACCTTGCCTCGTCTGACTAGATAAAGCCTCTCCCTTCCATCCCACCCTCCCTCCACCCTGAAATTCCCTGAGCCCTAGGTGTGGCTGGCTTGCTCGTTCAGGTCGA
>NW_007876822.1:0-570 GCF_000696425.1 Galeopterus variegatus
AATTGTGCCTGCCACATAATAAATATTACTCACTGAATGTTAGTCATTTTTATTATATCTACTATTGCTATAAGTATTATTTGTTGAAAGGCTTTTTAAATTTCTGCAGACCTTACTTATGAATAGGCAGGGTATTTAATTGAAGAAAGACCCTTTGTGGGTAATGAATGAAGAAAATTTTCATCATCACTTATTTTCTACTGCACATGAAATAATCCTGGGTGTTTGGAGCAAGTATTGTGAAAAACGTGTGGAAAGGACATCATGGAGACTGGCATACTTTTTGCTGCATATAATACCTAGTATAAAAAAAAAAACAAGAATATAGACAAAACATTGGTGAAAATGATGAAAATGTGGAAACAGCATTATGTTTGAAAAATGGAGAAACCTTACAATTACAAATTTAAAAGATTACACTGAATACAGTCCTTTGTGATAAAATTAAAATGATTTTTTTGTAAAATATAGTCTCTATTGACTCAAAGACAATTAGAACACTTAGAAGACTGATAAACACAGGGAAGAGGGAAAAATTAGAGTGAGGTCAATTAGCTATTACTAATGAAG
>NW_007876823.1:0-570 GCF_000696425.1 Galeopterus variegatus
GGGGGGGGGACTCCTGTGGTGAAATGGTATTTGTGGTTCATGATTATGTGTTTCCTCTTCTGTAAGAGATTTATACTCTGCTTTTTTGCCATACGTTTTTCTATACTTCCTCACATCATTAGAAGTCTTGGCCTTTGACATACTTTTTTGGATATGATTTTTGCCAGGTGTGAGAAGAAGCTTTATAATTATAGCATGCTCTCAGCTCTTTCTCATAGCTTTTGCCACCTGTCACTGGAGTAGCATGTTTCAAAAGTTAGTTATTTTTCAATCTGGGTCTCAGAATGAGAAGATACAGTCTGCAGCAGAGTCGATCCACAGCCAACCCACAGCCTGTGTGTAACCTAAACAAGAAATAAATGTTTACTTCTGTAACCCCACTGAGGTGTTTGGAGTTGTTTGTTACAGAGCATAATGTAGTGAAAGATGACTGAGTATTGTTAATGGCCTCAAAGCTCTGCTGCCATTTCTGCTGGATGTTTCTGCACCCATTTTGGCACTTCTGCATCTCTTGGGAAATATTTTCTCTTCCAGTAGATGACACTGCATCTTCCAGGCAACATAGGCTCC
>NW_007876824.1:0-570 GCF_000696425.1 Galeopterus variegatus
GGGAGCGCCGCTGCGCTTCCCAAGCGGCGCACTTATCCAGTGCGCCACCGGGCCAGCCCAATAAATATTAATTTTAATGATGATAATGGACCATTGTTTGTTAGGCCATTGCTATTGTCATCATTTTTGTTTGTTTGTTGATTTTTGTTAGGGTGTGTTATCTTATGTCAACAAAGCTAGCACACTTAGGACTCAAAAAGCAAAAGCTCGATTCCTGTGATTCTGTTAGAAGTCCCTATCGCAATGTCAGATGCTCTTTACTGCCATACTGATTTCCTGATGCTAAATCAGTTACTGGTGGTGGAGGCCCATAGCCACTTAAGTGACTGGGTATCATTTAATGTGTATCTATGGCTGTATCCTTCAAATGGAAATAAAATTCGTCAACTTAGCAATCTTCAACAGGCAATTTAAGAAAAATACCAGAATGTCAAAAGGGAAAAAATTAATGAATAGACAGTTTACATGAAAAAATATGTAATAATGACTACAGCTGATGTTTTTTGAATACTTACTATGCACTAGGCACAATTTTAAAGACTTCATGTAATTATCTCCTGTAATACTTAC
>NW_007876825.1:0-570 GCF_000696425.1 Galeopterus variegatus
CTCATGTCTCTTTGCCGCGTAATATCTCTGTGACTCCTTTAAAATTTCATTAGTAGTTTCTCTTTCATTTATTTGTCCGGTAAATACTGATACTTCCTAGGGTTCGGTTCTGGGGGCGCTTCGTTTCTCATTATGTGTGTACTTCATATGTCATCCTTTTTCCTTACATAACTTGAACTACTTCCAATAAGTTGACAAGTCGCAAATTTGGGTCTCCAGCTCCACCGCTCTACCGAGCCCCGGGTCCTACAATACACTTTTACATAAGGGTAATATAATAGTTAATTTCACTGAGTGTAACTGCAGAAGCCATTTTACCTATTTTCATTTAATCCTCACAATTCTTTGAGGGAAGTGAAGAAGGGAGGATTTGGGGAAAGGCTATTTTAGACGGAAAAAATTCGGTGATTTAAAGTGCGGTAGGAGTTTCCTTTGCATTTTTAGGTATCCACAGACTAGGAATAGCAGATAAGCAAGCTTGATCTTCAGATCAGTTAACTTTCCTTTTCCTTATCTATATTTAGACTTGTGTTTTAGGATTGCCTGTGAACGCATGAGTTAACATCAGTT
>NW_007876826.1:0-570 GCF_000696425.1 Galeopterus variegatus
ATTTATTGCATTAAATGCTCACCTCAGAAGAATGGAAAGATGGCAAGTGAACAATCTAACATTTCGCCTTAAAGAACTAGAAAAACAAGAACAATCCAAACTTACAGTTAGCAGACAGAGAGAAACATGAAGATCAGAGCAGAACTTAATGAAAATGAAACCAAAAAATACAATACAAAAGATCAATGAATCAAAAAGTTGTTTTTTTGAAAAGATAAACAAAAGTGGCAAACCATTAGCATGGCTAACAAAAAAAAGAAGAGAGAAGATTCAAATAACAAAAATTAGAAACGAAAAAGGCGATATTACAACTGATTCATCTGAAATACAAAGAATCATTCAAGACTACTATAAATAACTATACACAAACAAATTTGAAAATCTGGAGGAAATGGATCAATTTCTGGACACACACAAGCTCCCAAAACTGAACCACAAAGACATAGAAAATTTGAACAGACCAATAACAATAAAGGAGATCGAAGATGTTATCAGAAGGATCCCAACACAGAAAAGCCCTGGAACAGATGGATTCACAGCAGAATTTTACCAAACATTCAAAGAGGAATT
>NW_007876827.1:0-570 GCF_000696425.1 Galeopterus variegatus
AACCACTTAAATAATGTACATGAAATGGAAAAATTCCTAAAAGACCTAGACTACCAAAACTTGAGAAGAAAAAGAAAGTCTAAAAAGACCTATAAGAAGTAAAGGCCATGAATTTGTAAAAATAATAACTTCCAATGAACAAAAGCTGAGGACCAGATGGCTTTACTGGTGAATTTTATGAAACATTTAAAGAAGAATTAACACCAATACTTCACAAACTCTTCCAAAAAATAGAAGAGGAAGGAACACTTCTTAACTCATTAAATAAGGCTAGCATTTCCCTGATACCAAAACATACAAAGACATCACAAGAAAAGCTTAGATCACGATTCCTTATGAATATAAATTCAAACATACTAGCAATCCAAATTTAGCAACATATAAAAAAGTTTATACATCATGACCAAGAAGGATTTATCAAAGCAATGCAAGATTGGTTCAACTATTAAAATCAGTGTGATACCACATATTAAGAAAATAAAAGAAAAAACATATTATCATGCCAACACATGCAGAAAAAGCATTTTACAAAATCCAATACACTTTCATGATAAAAATACTCAATAAATT
>NW_007876828.1:0-570 GCF_000696425.1 Galeopterus variegatus
CAAGAGGATACTGGTGGTAAATATTTAATGTTGATGGAAAAACATGAAAACACCAATCTGTAATTCTGTACTCAGTTAAATGACTCTTGAAAAATTAAAAAGAAATAAGGCCTTTCTCTGACAAACAAAAACTGAAGGGATCCATTGCCAGCTGACCTGCATGAAGAAATGTTTTCTGCAGGTAGAGAGAAAATGGTATAGCTTGTATCTACATAGCAAGGAATAGTGTCAAAGAGATAAAACACTATCTTTTAACATTTTTACTTTTAATTGCTCTAAAAGGTAACTGCTTAAAACAATGAGTAACAATGTATTTGATGATTGTAGCATAAAGATAATGAGATAAAATAGAGTAATGTCACAGAAATCGGAGGGAGAAATTGTGATTCCTATACCATAAACCTGTGCTGCATGAGAAAAGGATCTGCACTATGTCGGATACGACATAGCATTATTTGATGGTGAATTTATAATAAGTAAAAATGTACATTGTAAATTATAAGGCAATCACTAAAAAGAAAAGATATATAATTGATGTGCTAAGAGAATTAAAATGGAATTATATAAAAA
>NW_007876829.1:0-570 GCF_000696425.1 Galeopterus variegatus
CGGGGTACAGAATGGACAGGAATCTGGCTCTCTTGGAGTTGAAATTTCAGGGAATAGAAAGGAACAAGATTTATACTTAGGGAAGGGTTTGACTGCAAAATGTCTCAAAATAAAAGAACTTTTCGAAAAATAGAAAAGTTTCATCATGATTATGGAGATTTATGGTGGTTATAGTATCCAGGATATGAGACTTTCTATAGAATAAATATTTCACATCAAAATTTTGAAACAAACTAATGATACCAGGTTGTACTTTTTCAATGGCTATTTTCTTACCTTTTAAGTAAAGTTTTTTTTTAGGTCCAAAATTTGGTGTTTTTATTGTACTGAAACCTATTATAAGATACATAGTAAAAAAGACGATGCTGCACAGCTTGCCACTGTAAACTCCTACCTTTGGGATTAGATTTGAAAATATTAAGTGGTTGATTCAGAAAACAGCAATAAAGCAGTAGAAATATTTTTATAAAGCCAGTAGAAGTTATATCTATCTGTATTCTAAAAAAGAAGCCTTTGTCGTTTTAGTTTAACTCATGTCAAGGATATTCATGTTTGTAATAGTTCGTGTAG
>NW_007876830.1:0-570 GCF_000696425.1 Galeopterus variegatus
CTACAAATAACTTTGCTTGCTAAGGTAACCTTGGCTTGGAAGGAGAAAAATAGAAAGCCTCAATAGAGGAAAGAATAGGAAATGCTTTTCTTCAAAGAAACGAAAAAGAATGATAAACATTTCAAATAGGATTTTAAAAAAAAAGAGAGAGAAAATAGCACTCGATTTGTGAAAAGAGATTAAGGAAGAAGAATCAAAGCTAATCAGGAGTACTAACTAGGCAAAGCAATCTGTAGTTATGGCTCTAACAATGAATTTTTCTTTCTCCTATGACTAAAACTCTTAAGTAGAGCTTGAAAAAGGCAGTTAGTGGGTAATTATTGAAATGTATTTGGAGTTAGGATAAAAAGATACAAAATAAAGGTAAATATTTTTAAAGTAATCAAAAGCCCCAAATATATTCTTATACAAACAAAAATACTGTATTTCATTGATTTTATCATGTACTTTTGTCACAGTTTAATATCTCTGAAACTGATTACATGTTATCATCAATAGTACAGCACAAATGGCAGTGTTTTCTCTTTCTTTGTGGCTCACAATTGTTGACCTATTAAGATTCTATGAAAC
>NW_007876831.1:0-570 GCF_000696425.1 Galeopterus variegatus
AGATGGGATTAAGATCCAGAATATACAAGGAATGCAAACAACTCAACAGTAAATAAACTAGCAACCCAATTTAAAAATAGGCAAGGGAGTTGAATAGACATTTTTTAAAAGAAATACAGATGGCCAACAAGTATATGAAAAAATGCTGAACATCAGTAATCATCAGGGAAATGCAAATCAAAACCACATTGAGATATCATCTTGCCCTAGCTAGACTGACTATTATCAAAAAGACAAAAAATGCTGGTGAGGATATGGAAAAAGGATAACTCTTATTCATTATTGGTGGAATTGTAAATTAGTACAGCCATTTTGGAAAACAGTATGGGGGGGGTTCTCAAAGAAGTACAGTTAGAAATACCATATGACCCAGCAATCCCACTACTGGATACATACCCAAATGAATGGAAGGTATCACGTCAAAGGGACACCTGCACTCCCGTGGTCATTGCAGCTCTGTTCACAATAGCCAAGATATGGAACCAACCTAAGTGTCCATTGACAGATGACTGGATAAAGAAATGTGGTATATATACACAATGGAATACTACTTAGCCATGAAAAAACAAT
>NW_007876832.1:0-570 GCF_000696425.1 Galeopterus variegatus
TTAGCATAGCACAGGCAGGTCCCTGCTGCACTAGTTTCCAGACCTGAGCTATTTGTCAGACTCAGGGCCCACCAATCTGAGGGGAGACTGGAACCTCTTCAGAAAGAAGCCCTGAAATACAACTGTAAGAATTGACAATAAATATTACCCAATTTAATTATTTTCCAGAGACCTGCACCCATTCACAAAAGTAATGCCCAGGTAATTCATAGCATCTAAGCTGACATTAATGCCAAGAGTCCCCAAACACCTTCATGGACCTGTTATTAGAACAAATGCCGATGGAGATCAAGGGATAAATAGAGTTTGGCCCAAGTCCTTCTCTCAAATCCCTGAATGAATAATCTGGATGGACATTCATAGCAGCTGCTAGAATCCTCTAAATGGGTTTCTAATCTATGGAATAAGAGTCGTTATGATGGAAGAAATTTGTAGAAGCTTTTTACTTATTTATTTATTTGGGGGCAGCTGTACGGGATGGGGATCAGAACTCTTGATCTTGGTGTTATTAGCACGATACTCTAATGAAGTGAGTAATAGGCCAGCCCTGTGTGGAAGCTCCTGAAACTA
>NW_007876833.1:0-570 GCF_000696425.1 Galeopterus variegatus
ATTCCAACCAGCTGCCCAAAAATAAATAAACAAATTAATAAATAAATAAAGGGCCGAGCCCATGGCGCACTTGGGAGAGTGCGGTGCTGGGAGCGCAGCAGCGTTCCCGCTGCGGGTTCGGATCCTATATAGGGATGACCAGTGCGCTCACTGGCTGAGCGCGGTGCGGCCGGTCTCAAAAAGGACAAAAAAATAAATAAATAAATAAATAAAAATAAAAACTACGTTGAAATGGATTCAGATCCTTATTACATTGTCCTCCTAATATATGGCATTGATAATTTGGCTGAGGCTCTTTGTAAAGTGGTTTTGTTTACTCATTTGTTTGTTTTTGTTTTTTACTTTTGTTTTTGTTTTTTACTTTACTGACAATGCAAACTATGAATTTCCAATGGTAAGTAGTTTTTAAATGTGCCCTAATGTTACAATTTAATTCATTTTGAATACATGAAAAGAAGTCTTACCTTATTTTTCTCACAACCTATAACATATGTTTTTGAAAAGAAAAGCCTCTTATTTTAAGCTAATACCAACAAAACAAGTGGGTAATTTATAATCCCATCACCTACT
>NW_007876834.1:0-570 GCF_000696425.1 Galeopterus variegatus
ATCCCATATTTACTTCCTCCTGCCTAAGTCAAAGCCTTTGGTGGAGGGGGAGGTGGAGACACAGCTGTATCCCCAAGCCTCAGATTCATAGTCCCTGGAGGTGCCGTCTGGATTCCTCCTGATCCCATCCACGGTGACTCAGCAGCTGTGGACAGTGGCCGGTGGGGATGATGCATTCTGGAAGCAACTCTCCCGGGCCCTGGCTCTGGGCCCTGGGAAGATCGCACACTTCCCAGTCTTGTCTCCCTCCCCTGCCTTCCCTCCAGCTCTTGCTACTTGAGGGCCCCAACCTCTTTGATCACCCCGTCCCATGTGGAACGGCATGCCACTGAGTCTCTCCGACTTTTGGAAGTCAACTCCCACCTGGGTGGAAATGTCAAATGCTTGTCAAGTGCTGGCTTTCTGAAGCCACAGGGAAACCCAGCCCTTTCTCATAAAGGGAGACCCAGTTTTTCTAAAAACCTTATCCACTGAGGGAGGGAGACAAATGGAATGGGGTTGAGGTTTCCCACAGCGGCTGGGAGTTTGTGTGTCCCCAGTTAGCTTACCTGACTTCCTGTGTCTTGGCTT
>NW_007876835.1:0-570 GCF_000696425.1 Galeopterus variegatus
ATCAAGGAGTGGCCTTCTCTTATGTTTTATGAAATTGTTTATGTTCAACAGGAGACTCTCCCGACTTAGCTCATAAATACATACCTGCCTCAAGATGTTTTTTAATTACTTACAGTTTATGGTAATTATGGAAGGACTACACTCCCTTAAAGCCACTCACGAAATCTCTTTCCCCTCTCTCTCGACCAGCTCGTATGTCATATGACATGGCATCCCTCTTCATCTCTTGAAACAGTAACAACAATAGTAATCGAATTGGTATTAACTCACCCACTGGGAGGCTGCCTGTGCAGGCCTCTGCACACCCTCTCCAGGGCTCTCCCAGCACATCCCTTTTGCTGGCCAGCCTGTGGCAAAGTCCCTTTAGGTGAAGAGATAACGGTACCCAGTTCCAAGGGTCATAAACACCTACAGACGTGCTAGAGAGCTCTACTCAATATCTTTTCTCACAGACAGAGGAGGGAATTCTCATCAATTCCAGGTGCCCAAGCATCAGCTCTAGAGACGGTGCCTGGAGAGTCATCATCACCTTTCCACCATGCTCATATGTGACCTGTGAATTAGCTCCAC
>NW_007876836.1:0-570 GCF_000696425.1 Galeopterus variegatus
CTGCTCCCTTTTACAATTAATCTTTTCAAAAGAACTAACTCTACTTATTGTTCCTGCTTCCCCATATTCCATTTACTCAATAAGATGCTCCAATTGTTTTTTCTGCAAAAGACTTCCCTACTGAACCTAATCTTGTCCAGGATACACAAGACCTCAACATTACTGTGTCTGGCAGTCACCTTTCTGCCTCAATCACTTTTCTGTCTTACATTTACTTGATGTCTCAGGAGGATTTGCCACAACTAATTCCTCCAATGACCTTGAAACACCTCCTTCTAGTTTTATATACTACCTCACTTTTCTGTTTTTCCTTTTGCTTCGTGCCTACTTCTTTTCTGTTAGCTTTCATGGTACTCCCTCATTCTCTTGCTAGTGTCTAAATCTTAGAGCAAAAGTCTTAATTCTTAATATTTGGCTCTCCACTTGTACCCAATTCTTAGGTGATTTAAGAACTTCTCAGTAATTTCCAAATCTATACCTCTAGCCCTGACCTCTCACATAAGTTTCAAACTCATACATTAAATTAACAAACTGGCATTTAGAGACATAAGGCACATGAGAGAATTAAGA
>NW_007876837.1:0-570 GCF_000696425.1 Galeopterus variegatus
TCCTGCTGACTGGGCCAACTGTCGAGCTAGGGCAGGGTCTAGAGCTCACAGACCCCTCAAGCCCATTCACGGACTGGGTCACAAACCCTTCACACTCCAGGCTGGGTCACCAGACCCCTCATATGACAGGCTGAGTCACCAGACTCCTCACATGCCAGGCTGGGTCACCAGACCCCTCACATGCTAGGCTGGGTCACCAGACCCCTCACACACAGGTCTATGAACTAGGTAACCAGTCAAAAGGTCCTTGGAGCCCTAGGCTGGAGAGCATGGGCACACGGAGCAGATGCCCAAGGTAGATTCCAGCTAAGGTGTTGGCGCCGCACATTCACACTAACTCCACCCACACTCACAATTTACTTACAAAGAATGCACCACACCACCCCCAACCGGATGGGCAGGCAAGGTGGCCTGATTATTCTATTTTTCCAGCAAATTTGAACTAGTGAAGCTCTCCTGATTAATGATCAATAGTATTTACTTGCTTTCTGCTATGTTCTTAACACTGTGATGAACCAAATAGAAGCACAGAAGACAAAAGAGATGGTCCTTTGGGGCCGGCCCGGTGGC
>NW_007876838.1:0-570 GCF_000696425.1 Galeopterus variegatus
AGAGGAAGTTACATAAAAGGGCACAAGGAAATTTACAACGGAAATGGAACTGTTTTATTTCTTAATTTTTGTGCTGATTAAAACTCTGTAATCACTTAGAGCAGTATTACTAAAAACTGTAAATTTTACTCTATCTAAATTAATCCACTAAAAATACATCATGCTAAATGAATATCAAACCAATAAAATGAAATGCATATATTTGAGATGGCACAGTTCAAAAATAACTTGTAGTATTTATATTTCCTCAGCAGTTTCTGAAAGTATATTCTATCAGTTCTTACTCTCTTGGCATTAATTCATATCTCCCAATATCTAATCTTTATTTAAGGCCAGTGGGTAGTTTTACTTTTTTATATATAAGTAAGAAAAAAATAATAAAACTATTGTCAAAAGTAATAGACATGATATCATTCATACCCAAATTTATAAAATGCATAAAACAAAAAAATATATAGTTATGAAGAATATTTTTAAAGATATGCTGATCAATTTTCTTTTGCATATTCTTTTCTAAAAATGTTGAATTCTGTTTCCCTAATTACCTTTTTGTAGAATTTTTCTGTGAGA
>NW_007876839.1:0-570 GCF_000696425.1 Galeopterus variegatus
GTTGAGTTGGAAACAGGATGAAGAACAGAGGAGCAGCCCCTGGACTTCCAAGCAGGGGTTGTGGAGGCCAAGGGCCCCGGCCACACCCCGCAACCACCAGGCCAGTGAAGGAGCCTGCTGTGGGCCAGCCCTGGTCCCAGCTCCACCCCATCCCCCAACTCCCTTTCCCTCCCCCTCCTACTGCTCTGCAACAACATCTTTGAATGTAAAAAAAACAAACAAACAGATAAGCATAAACCAAGAGTCATCAGGAAACCCTAAAAAAAAAAAAAAAGAAGAAAGAACAGAGTGCTATTTTCCTGTGCTCTCTTCCTCAGCTGAGTCCTGTCTTCTGCTGCCAGCTGCTTGGCCACTGAGCTGTTTTCAGTCCCCATTTTGCCCATTTTTCCATTTTCTATTGATTAATATTTTTAAAAGTCATATTATAAAACTTAATAGTTTGAATACCACTACAGATTTTAAACTTTTCTCCAAAATGCACTGAATTTTGGTGAAACATCAGAAAATAACCTTCAGGGGCCGGCCCGGTGGCGCACTGCTACAGTGCGCCGCTTGGGAGCGCGGTGGCGC
>NW_007876840.1:0-570 GCF_000696425.1 Galeopterus variegatus
TTAAAGGCAAGAAAGAACCCAGGTGGTGAGCTAGTTAATCCAAGATTAACCTTCTTGTGGTCAAAATGAGTAAAGAGTGACCTCCAGCAGGTCTTGTTTTTCTGTGCATCCTCAGATAAGTCTTAATGAAGACAATGGAGGTTAGTCATGAGCTGTCACCATGTATTATTTAGCAAGCAGGGCCGACTCTAGTTGTTGAGTGTGGAGGAGCGGTTTAAAGAAGGAAAAACCTGGTGGCTCTTATGAATGAGTGACCTTCAACCCCTCCTCAGGAGCCCACGTCTCCCCAATCCCCAGGTAGATTGAAAACAACTCACTCTTGTAAGCTTGAAGTTTCTCATTGAGGGTTTTGGTAAATACGTGTGTACCTTCCCATGGTCCAGCTGTTCTGTGATCAGGTCCCTTACAGGGGGATTTTGCACAAGGAAGCACAACTTGGACGCCCTAAGTTATTCTTTTTTGCTATGCCTCAGCCCTCCACAATCCAGATTTGATGACAGACTGCAGTCAAGTTCCTACTTTCCACATCTTTCTGTGTTTATCTAGTATTTTTACTCAACAATATGACAG
>NW_007876841.1:0-570 GCF_000696425.1 Galeopterus variegatus
TAAATCAATGTCTAAATAAATGATATTTAAAAGTACAAACTTCAAAAATAAAAAAATAAAAAATAAAATAAAATAAAAATTAAATGATAAAAATTAAAAACTCGATAGACTCAACAGTAGAATGAAGAGAACAGAGGAAAATATCAGTGAACCAGAAGATATTAAAATAGGCATTATTCAATCTTAAAGAGAAAATAGACTGGGGGGAAAAAGTGAAGATAGCCTCAGGGACCTACAGGAATATAACAAAAAATCTAATATTTGCGTCATCAGAGTCCAAGAAAGAGCAGAAAGAGAGCAAGTCTGATGGAAATAATGGTTCAGACTACTCCAATCTGGTAAAAGATATGTGTCATCAGAGTCCAAGAAAGAGAAGAAAGAGAGCAAGTCTGATGGAAATAATGGTTCAGACTACTCCAATCTGGTAAAAGATATGAAAGTCCAAAAAAACTGGGGGAAAAACCTCCAAATAGGATAAACCCAAAGAAATTAACATCAGGGCATCATAGCAAGACTTAGAAACTAAAAATAAGGAAAAAACCCTGAAAACAGTGACAAATAATGCCCACC
>NW_007876842.1:0-570 GCF_000696425.1 Galeopterus variegatus
ATTTCTTCAAAAATATTTGAGCATGATTGGTTTTCCCAAAGGCCTATCTTAATCCCTAATATTTAAATCCTTCTCTTTGGAAGAGGCTATCATTTTATCAACTTGCTAATTTTTTTCCTTCAATTATTGGCCTAACTCTACCAGAACTTCTCTTGTCAATGCCTATAATTAAGAAGCAACTGAGCAGCAAAGACAATGTCTCCCTAAGGGATGAGAGGCTTCTAGAACAGACTTGAGGGCCAAATCTAGACAGATGCCTGTCTTTATAAATAAAGTTTTATTGGAACTCAGCCCTGCCCATCGGTTATACTGTCTATGGCTGCTTTTGCTCTACAACAACAGGGCTGAGTAGTTGAGACAGAGACCATATGGCCCACAAAGCTGAAAATATTTACCATCAAGACCTCTACAGAAAAAGTTTGCCAATTCCTGCTCTACAGTGAAACAGAGGTTGGTGAGCGGAGATCATTTTACAAGTGGTCAGTCAGTTCGTTGTGAAAAGGTTCATGTCATTCTCTTGCTTCCCCATGCAACTCTGGAGAGATTCAGAAAACAAAATACTCAGAAGAC
>NW_007876843.1:0-570 GCF_000696425.1 Galeopterus variegatus
GTCACACGAGGACTCCATGGACTGTGGTCAGGCTTGGCCGTCCAGCTTGAGGACATCTCAGTCCTCACAGTTGCTAAAGGGCTGGCCCTTGCTCTCCTTTCGTCATCATCTCAGGCAAGACTCCTGCAACAACGAGCTTGAGGAAATTCCCAGGCTGATGAGGTTGGCTCAGTGGGACACACACAGGGGCCCTTGCCCAGTTGGTGCCCCTGATGTGAAAGGGTAGGGGATAAGCTTTACAGGCTTGAGCAGAAACCATCAGCAAGTGGGCAGGAAGAGCCAGGGAGAAGGGCCATGGCTGCCCACAGGCCCATAAACCACGAGGCAGAGGAGCCTCAAACCAGCGGATGGGTCACATCCTGCAAAGGACTCCCACCTCGGGGTGACATGGGGGAGCTCAACCCAGCCAGCCCTGCTCACCAAACCCAGAGCCACAGCTGCGTCAACCCCGAGGAAGGGCCACCTTTTCCTGACTCAGAGTGGCACTTTCTGTAATTTATGTAAAACACTGCATGTGCCAGCGGTGGCCCAGCCACAGATATTGTTTGAATCAGACACTGCGTGTTCCCT
>NW_007876844.1:0-570 GCF_000696425.1 Galeopterus variegatus
CGGGCGTGACACTGAGGGTTGTGATCTGTTGCCGGACACGAAAAAAGACAAAAAAAAAAAAGAAAAAAGAAACAATGGATGAAAACTTCCCAGATTTGAGGAAAGCTGTGAATATACCAATTCAAGAAGCTCAATGAACTCCAGAGAGGATAAACCCAAAGAAACCCATACTGAGAAACATTATAATCAAACTATTGAAAGACAAAGACAGAGAAACTCTTGAAAGCAACACTACAGAAGCAATTTATCACGTACAAAGGATCCTCAATAAGGATCGGCAGATTTCTCAACAGAAACCTTGTAGGCCAGAAGGCAATGGGATAATATATTTAATGTGCTGAAAGAAAAAACCCCATCAGGAGAGAATTCTACATACAGCAAAGCTGTCCTTCAAAAACAAGGGAGAAATTAAGACAATTCCGGATAAACAAAAGTTGAGGGAGTTCATTATTACTAGACCTGCCCTTACAGAAAATGCTATAGGAGTCCTTCAAGTTGAGATGAGGTGGCCCTAGACAGTAACTCAAAGCCATATGAAAATATGAAGTTCTCTAATAAAGGTGAATAAAC
>NW_007876845.1:0-570 GCF_000696425.1 Galeopterus variegatus
TTTCACCAGTTCAGGTACATTCTAGGAAACTGATTAGGGGTTTAGGGTGGACAAGTAACGCATTAAATTTTTCCCATGTAAAATAAGGAGAAATAGGATCCCAGCCAGTGTTGTCACCCAGAGTGGCTGGTTTTCAGGAATGGGCAGGGCCTTTCAGCGAGTGATGGCAGGCTGCCTCCGACCGCACGTGGGCTGGACGCTGGGCCCCAACCTGGCGCTGAGCTGGGAGGTGCGTGCGCTCCGCCCCCACCCCGCACCCCCTCTTTCCAACCGCGCCCTCCGCACCCGGCAGCCAAGCCTACCAGGCCCGCCTTTCTCACAGCAACAGGCTCTCTACAGAGCAGCTGCTCCCTGCTCAGTGGGGGCTGGGGGCAGTTGGGGACACTCCCCCACCTCCAGCAAGTGGGTGGCTCATCAGGAAGCTAAAGAGGCACAGACGAATCACGTGCCTGGGACAAACACCAGACAGGTTGGGAGCGAAAGAGGGCAACCTGGAGAGCCGGGGTCCGGGGAGGTGCCCAGCAGGGGCTTGAAGGATGTACAGGAGCACGCCCAGTGGAGGGGACAGCC
>NW_007876846.1:0-570 GCF_000696425.1 Galeopterus variegatus
TTTAACCACTGTCATTGTTTCAACTAGCACCCAAATACCAATAATTCCCTTATGTATACCTTCTGCTGCTACCTTTCTGAGCTCTTGAGAAATACTCCTAAGTAACTAATGCACTCATTCTGCTATTTCTTCGGGATCTCAAACGCCACAAGTTCAAACCTAAACCTAAAATTTTTCCCTAGAAGCCTGCTCCTGCTCTCACGGTCTCTGTTTCAGAGAAAGGCACTGCCATATACCCAGCTGCCCAGGATAGAACTGGGAATCACCTTGGCCTCCCTCCTCTCCTTCCCCTCCAAGATCCAGTCCAAGACTTGTCAATTCTGCTGACAAGACCTCTTACCCCAGCCTTGTGGAAACACTGCACCATCACTCCTCAACCAGACTATTACAGTACACTGTTCTCATTGCCTTTGGTTTTGTCCCATTCAAAATACCCTCTACACTACTGACACATTCCTGTGGGTGTCAAAGATGTAATGATTAAGTGAGTTATTAGATATAAAAATGTCTATTTTTGTCTGGCACATTCTAAGAATTATATCTTCTCCTCCCTTTCCTCCACCTTCTTCA
>NW_007876847.1:0-570 GCF_000696425.1 Galeopterus variegatus
AAATAATCCCTGAGAATTAGATGATAAAATGGTGCCTCGGGAAACAAAATCAAATATGTGTAATTATTTAGTGGGTTGTAAAAAATTATCTGTGTACATGGAGTAGTCATTGAGAAGGATGGCAGGTGGGAGGTAAGAGTCAAAGTTTTAATTAAGAAGTAGAGGAGAATTTGGGGTTGCAGTAGGCCATAGTAAGTAGCAATTAGGCAGAAATGAGAGTATGGACTTCAAAATAGAAAAGCAGAAGACTAGGATGAATAGAAATGCTGCACTGAGGTGCAGTCTGCTGTCAAGTGCAGAAATAAAGATGGATTTGACCATTCTCCTAGGTGGCCAAGTACTATAACTGTATACTATGGAACTCAAATCAATTTTTATCCATCTCAAATATCATCCTCATTATGCAAATACAATTTAGCAACTGGATCAGTAACACTGATCTCAGGTGAATTATCTTGCTTTCAAAAAAATTTTAAATCCATACATTAAAATATTTTGCCTAAAGCAACATAGCATGTCAGCAACATATCCAAGGTGAAAATTCATCTGTGGTTCTGCTATACAAAGTCA
>NW_007876848.1:0-570 GCF_000696425.1 Galeopterus variegatus
ACCTAATAAGTGTTCCAAATAGCCAGAATAGTAATTGCAGGATTTACTAATATGATAAAATGTTGAGGGGGATTCATTTATTAAAAGTGTGAACAATAGTTAATGTTTAAAGTGCATATACCTGGCCCACTTGCTACTGGAAATAATATGCTCGTGATAAATGCTTTCTGTCGGGTTGCTTATAGTGCATGTAAAGGTAGAAACCCTTAGGGCTGAGTCAGGAGTCCGAACTTGTTCCAGGTAAACCTGAGAAGTTGGAAGAAATTATACATGCATTTCTGCTGCAGCCTCGTGTCTGTATCTTCATTCATTCTGCTTCACTCATTACAAGACGATTTTTTTTATGTCCTCCCTCCTCTCACCCCTTATCTTCCCTAAATTTGCCAAGTCATAAAAAAGAGATTTTTTATTGGTTAAGGAATGTGAAATTTTAATTGTGTAATTTTTGTTGTGTAGTAGAACATATTTTTTATGAAAATATTGTTAATAATATGAAGATATATATACACACACACACACATATGTATATGTATCAGGATATGTATATGTATATATCAGGAAGGATAACCT
>NW_007876849.1:0-570 GCF_000696425.1 Galeopterus variegatus
TTGCTCCCAGATTCCCGGCCACGTAGTCCTGATTCTGAGAAAGAGGCCCCAGAGCAGCGATTGTCAAAGCGGCCCAGAAGCGCCAGCATCACCTGGGGTCTTGTTAGAAATGCAAACACAGCGTGTGCAGCAATGACAGCAGTTACGGCCCTGGAACGAGGCACGTCGTGGGCTGCACGTCCGAGCGTCCGGTGGGGGCCGGATAGCCAGGCGGCATCCAGGGGGCACTGACAACCAAGCTGCAGCCACTGGACAGCAGCCGTGAACCCCGGAGATCCCTGTGCCCCCCACCTGCCGTCTCCACCTGCGCAGCTGCAGCCGTAGCAGGTGAGAGCCCAGTGGGAGTGGGGGCGGCTCGGGGGGCCAGAGCGCGAGTCTCCGGGCCGGCTGGGTGGGACAGGGCGGCTTGACCCCCAGCGGCCAGGGCACGGCTGCAGCCACCCGAGCCTGTGGGGAGACGTTTGCAGAGAGCCTTCGGTTGCAGCGCTCTAGGGCGACAGTGATCAACATTGTATGGCAGATTTCACTTAGCTGGGTGGTAGAGAGGATTGTGAATGGTCCCAACACAGA
>NW_007876850.1:0-570 GCF_000696425.1 Galeopterus variegatus
GGGGATTAGGTTTCAGCACATGAATTTTGAGGAAACACGAACATTCAGGCTACGGCAGTGGCTTCCTCCAAGCCTCTGACACGTCCCTCCTTACACTGTAGACCCCGTCCTGGGTCAGGCTGTCAGAGGCTGACGCGGGTGTCCTGGGGAGCAAAGCAAAGAGCTGGGCGTGCAGGGTGGGGTGGGCTGAAGTCAGACGTGCAGGTGGTGCAGGGACACAGAGCAGAGCTCTCACTTTAACACATGGCTCCGCCTGAAAGAAAACCCTGCACCCGCTGGCTCTCTGTCCCACAGCTCTCAGATGATGCGCACTACCATCCCTTCGAGGACGGCACAAGCTCTCGCACCTACGATGGGGTGCAGTGCTCCATGTCAGCAAGAAGGGCCTCAGTCCTTCCCAGCAGGGTGTTGTGGCCCCTGACAGCCCCTTGGTGAGCCAGACAGTTGTGACGTGACCCATGGCCCTTGCTGTGGACATGAGATGCCCAATGCTAACCAGTTACCAAGTGGGGGAAACATGGAGAATAATAAATTAAGTTACCAGAAACAGTTGTGGATTGAATTGTGTCC
>NW_007876851.1:0-570 GCF_000696425.1 Galeopterus variegatus
TTTTTTCTTCTAGAACACAAAACCTTCCTTTTCTACCAAATTCTTATTGAGCACTTATTATGTGTTAGGGACTCTTCTGGACATTTGGGACAGGTTAGAGAACAAAGTATGCCTGTTTGCAAAGACAAAGAATGGCTGGATTTTTTTCATAGTTTTCTGAATCTTAGAAGAATGACATGTTTAGGTGAATTCTAATAGGCATGTAATTAGGACAGAACCCAGTGAAGCACTCAATTCATTATTGGTGAGACTTGTTGGTTCAGCTTATTATTAGAAGTTTCTGAAGGGAAGGAGAAACATAAAACTAACAGTTATTGAAAAACAGCACAGCACTTATATAATTATTTTCATTTAATACAATAAATCTTGAAAGATATTAATCTCTTACAGGGTGCTTTTGAGTAAAGTAAAAAAAAAAAAAGATTAATGAATCAGAGTGTAGGTAGCTTAACATCATTAGCATCAACCCAAGTACAGTCAAAATGACTTGTTATGAATAAAAAAAAAAGACATTCCTGTTACTAAGGAAATTCCAAGGTATTAGGAGCTCTGTACCAGCAACTGGGGACA
>NW_007876852.1:0-570 GCF_000696425.1 Galeopterus variegatus
GGTAATTATTTCCCTTGAATTGCTTTTGCACATTTGTCAAAATTCAATTGTTCGTATGTGTCTTTCTGCTTCTAGACTATTCTGTTGCAATTATCTATCTATCTGTCCTTATTCCAATACCACACTGACTTACACTGTAGCTTTATACTAGGTTTTGAAATGATAAGGTATAATTCTTCTATCTTTATGCACCTTTTCAAAGTTGTTTTGCCTATGCTAGCTTCTTTGGATTTTCATATACATTTTAGAATGACATTGTCTGTTTCCTTATGCCACCTAGTGCCTGGTGGTTCTATTGGCAGTGACAATAGAGAGGTCAGCCTTTATAAATGGAGCCCACGTTATCGAGTCTCTTTATAGTAATCAGTTTACTTGTGCCCTCTGGACCTGCTTGTGTCTAATCTCAGATGCACCACTTCCATATTACAGTGGGTCATTGTTAGGCCTGTTCAACCTTATGAATTAGTTCATTATAGTCCATTTAGGTGACATGATTACTTTATGCCCTGTGGCTAGGCATCTCATATCTACTCTGCCAGGATTTTCTTTTTAAATATTGGATAATTCTCT
>NW_007876853.1:0-570 GCF_000696425.1 Galeopterus variegatus
ATTGATCAATTTTTTAAAATCATTAATTACTATGAGCATTAAAATGTGATAAATTAGACACTAGTATTAAAGCTGAATTATTAAAAACTCTCTCACTCCATATTTATTCTAATTTTAGGAACTGTCATTTAAAAGTTACAAAAAAAATGTAAATGCATATTTTTCCAAAAACTTAGCTGATAGTTTGCTTATGTTAATAAGGGAGATCTATTTGGAATTGTAGATAGTTTTGGCTAGAAAATTATGTTATGCTTTATATTCACTATAGACCATTATGTTATGGTATATATTCACAATATATAACCATACATAATATATAGCCATACCTTTCTTAGTCTACATATAAAAGTTAAGATAATTAAAACCCAATGGTTGATTTTTTTCCTTCTTGGCTAAAATATTTAGCATACATAACTTTCATGACAATACATTTATGCAGAAAAATTCCTCTATGAGTCTATTCTCAAGAAGAGGTAGTCAATGAATACCTAAAAAATAAAGCTAAGTTTTTTTAATATCTGTTAATTGACTTTTACATACTTAATACTCATATATGAATAATGTATCTTA
>NW_007876854.1:0-570 GCF_000696425.1 Galeopterus variegatus
GATCTGAAATATTTTTAGCCTTTGGGAGCATGCAGACTTTCACGGAATTTGAAATAATGTCTCTAAAAACTTAAGTGACCAGTTTGTTGCAGACAACACTCCCCAGATATCTGGGAACAGCCTCTTTCAGAAGGGGTAACTACCTCCCTCTCCCCTGGAGGCTTAAGTCGCCATTTCCCAGAGCCTTGTACAGTGTTCATAACCTAGGCTCACAAGAGGCCAAGGGCACCCCCACACTGACCCTGCCGGTGGAGCTGTGGAAACTACATTACCCAAAGGGCAATGCGCTAAACAGCCAATGAAAGCCCAAAATAAGGGCATTTCGCGCATGCGCATCGCGTCAAGGCGGGACTTCCGGCGTCCTTCTCGTGGCGGTCATTTTGGCTTCTGTCTAGTCTGTTTCCCCGGTCAGAGACACCGGAGCGCTGGATCGAGGGCCGAGGTGACCGTGCCGAGGAGGCGCGAGAGGAGCTGTTGTCTCTGCTGCACAGAGGCGGGCCCGAGTCTCAGCGACGCCGTCTGGAGTGACCTCCGCCAGGGCCGGGATAGGGACCGCACCGCCTGGGTCCC
>NW_007876855.1:0-570 GCF_000696425.1 Galeopterus variegatus
AACCTAGCTGATAAAAGTTATGCATTATGAAACTGAAACAGTATAAACAGGGTATCAAATCAGTTGAGGGCATTCGGAAAGTGGCTCATTTGCAAAGTTGCTTTTTGCTTCTTCTTTCCTGTTCCTTGAGTTCATCTTGGATATAACTCAGAGCTTTCTGATGACAGTTCAGTAAAAACATGAGTCCTACTTCAGTAATTGAAATCATTGCAAATATGCATAAATACAGTCCAGCTCACCTTTAAGGGTTGCTCCCTGCAGCCTGCAGCTCATTCAAGCATGCTCTGGCTGAGCAGAGGGGAAGGTGTGCTCCTGGAGTACTCTGGCTTCTCGCAGGGTCAGGGAGGGAAGGAGGGTGTTTAGTGGAAATGGGAGTAAAGCCTTTCATATGGCAGTTCTTTCCATCATAAGCTACCCTGAAACATAATGACGGAAAAAAAGATACCGGAATGTGCACTTCCATACAGGGAAGATTCTGGACTGAGCATGGTGGAACAGCCGGCTCTACGTTGTCTCCACTGGGAGGACGTCAAGACCCAGGGTGACTCCACCGTGGGAGACCTCTTCTCT
>NW_007876856.1:0-570 GCF_000696425.1 Galeopterus variegatus
AGAATTCTTTGTGTTATTTTACCACCTATTTATAAGTCTAAAATTATTTCCAAGTAAAAGGTTAAAAAAAAAATTAAAAAGTAATGTCTTGCTTTAGTGATGTAATATTTGGCTTTCATTCTGTGAACATGGAGACTCTCATCACAAAGTTTGAAACTGTCATAGAATTCTGTTTGTTTTCAGAATTAGAGGAATGTTGCTAAAATATCACCTGTTCATTTATTTATGCTTGGCTATTTCAAGCACTTAGGCATTTAATCACAGAATATCAGTAGAGAGATTGCTGTATTTCTGCTCCTAATCTCTACTTGGATGACATGTAGATACTTCAAATTTCTGATGTCCCAAAGCTGGGTGTTGATTCACCTCCATCACCACACCTGCTGCTAAGTATTAGCATCATAGAAAATGGGAATTTTATTCTGCCAAATAATTAGATCTAAAAATCTTAAAATCATCTTTGCTTCTTTCCTCTAACAACTCATTATCTGCTAAACCTGGGGATTCTATTTCTAAAATACATTTAGAATCCAAAGATTCCTTTCTACCTTCCCCTTTATCACCCCAGTC
>NW_007876857.1:0-570 GCF_000696425.1 Galeopterus variegatus
TATAGTTTTCCATTATTATTTTGGCATAACTGTTTGGTCATATAGTTACATACTTAAATGTTTTAGAATTTCATTTACTGATTTTGAGATTTAGTGAATGGTTTATAAAGTTTTCTTACTCTAAGTTTATGCAAATATTCTGTACTATCTCTAAACTGACCTACTTATATACTTCTGCTTAAAGAATAATATGACACTAATATATCCACCATCAAGCTTAAAAAATGTAATATTATGGATGGATTTGAAGTCCTTGTGTGCTCATTCCTGATTTCATGCCTTCTTTTCCTTTTAAAAGAATCCTTATTAACTCTATATTTATATCATCTTACGCATATGGCTATGTCTTTCATATATTTTAAAAATTGATAAAAACAAAGTGTAGTGTTTGTGCATTTTTGCAATTATTTACATTTGTTCAATTTTATGTTTGGAGGTTTATGAATATTGATATACTCCGTATTGTGCTATTATATTCATTTTTCTCACAAAATATAATCTATTCTGTGAGCATAGTACATTATTTTTACCCAGATATTTTTTAACAGATATTTTTTCTCAGATATTTTT
>NW_007876858.1:0-570 GCF_000696425.1 Galeopterus variegatus
AAAAAAAAAAAAAGATGATGCAAGAGTATTGTTTCTTTTTTTAATCTTTCAAAGATGTTTAATCCTTTTCATTGTTTTTAGCACACTGTAATGTACAGAATAAAGATCATTTCAAATATGTTTTGAAGTGTTTTGGGGGGTTATATCCTATCAATGTTTATAGCAAAACTTCATCTTTTTGTCATTTATTTATGAGTTAAACTATATGTGCAGAGAATCGAGCTAATCATCCTAAGCGCAATGGCATAATCTATCCCTGCAGGTAACAATAGAGTTTAATCCACTTTTTATCCAATTCTCTATGGTCTGATGACCAATAAAAAGCACTCAATATATACCCTTAAATATTAATATATTCTTATAAGATACCTATTGTTGTTTTGTATATGTGTATTTTAATTTACATAAATTATATTATATTGTAATTCATCTTCTTCTAACTTCACACTCTTTGGGGGTGATCTACCCATGTGGTTATGGAAATCTAGTTCGTGTTCCTTACTCATACTCACAATTCCTTAGTGGGCATCTATCACCTATTTATTTCCTTTGAAATTTTCCTTAGTTGAC
>NW_007876859.1:0-570 GCF_000696425.1 Galeopterus variegatus
GGAATTATGCTCACCTTCTCCCCTTGCATTCCTGATATTGCGACCCCTGCTAGAATACTCACGTACACCTGGTAAGAGCATTTTTCAAATGCTGCAAGAAAATGCACTTGTGGTTTTGTGTGAAAATGACTGCCGTGCGTGGGGCAAGCCCCCCTTAGGCAGATTAGTCGCCCTGCCTTGCATTCCTGTACTTTACTCCCTTGGCTGTGTCCTCCTGTCTGACCCCGACTTCTACACAACTATGGCAAGGACACGTGCTCCACTTTGCAGTCACTGTCTCCTTGGACATCGCCTCCTGATTTAGCCCAGACACGTCTCTCCCTTCGCTGGGTTTCCTCCTTGCAAAAGCTCAACTTCTGAAAACTAGAAGAGTTGGATTACAACATGTATATTCAAACTCTTGGTCTTATGCTCTCTCTTTTCTACCTCATTGCCTCCCTGTGTGAGCTTCCTTTCCAGGGCATGATGGGAAGCAGTCGGTTTTCTATAGAATTCTTCAATTTTCACTCGTGGAAGAGAATTGTGACAACAATCGCACAGAACAATAGATCATGCATAGGTCTGAGTTCT
>NW_007876860.1:0-570 GCF_000696425.1 Galeopterus variegatus
TGACCAGGGTGCAAAAGTAATGCAATGGAGGAAGGGTACCCATTCAATAAATAGTGCTAGTGCAACCAGATATCAATACTCAAAAAATAGAAACTTTGAGAAAAGTCTCACATATCATAAAAAATTAACTAAAAATGATTCGTAATTGTAAAATCTAAAAGTAAAAAGTAAATGTAAAACATAAAACCATAAAACTTTTTAAAGAAAATCTTTGGGACCTAGATCTTGGTATACCACTTTTAGACACAAAAATCACAACATGTAAAACAAAAAATATAAGAGAAAAAAATGCAGCTGTAGACTGCAAGAAAATATTTGCAAACCTCATATCCTAAAAGGTCTAATATGTATAATATAAAATAAACTCTCAATAATTAACAGTAAAATACAAACAATACAATTAAAAAATTTGCAAAAATCATGAGTTATTTCTCTGAAGAGCATATACAGACAGCAAATAAGCACATGAAATGTTTGACATCCCTAGCCATTTGAATTAAGATCATGAAACACACCTATCAGAATAGCTAAAATAAAAAATAGTGAAAATACTAAATGTTGATCAGGGTA
>NW_007876861.1:0-570 GCF_000696425.1 Galeopterus variegatus
AATTATAGCTTTCAATCTTTCCTCAGGGAAAGCTGCTGAACACAGGTACTAATACCTGAGTAATACTTCTCTTCCTTGCCAGGCAAGCAATGACATCAGCTGTATTCTAGAACCCTATTTGTTGATCTTATTTTTTGACCATCAATATTATTAGTTTTCCATACAGTGTAATAAATTGTGAAAATCTTAGCAGCTGTAAAAAATGTGCATTTATTATCTCACAGTTTCTGTGGGTCAGAAACTTAAGGATGGATTAGGTTAGGGTCATTTGCTTAAGATCTCACAGTCTGAAATCAGGTGGTTTCCAAGACTGATTTATCATCTGGAGGCTCAATCAGGGAAAAATCTACTTCCCACCTCCCTGAAGTCATTAGCAGAATTTATATCCTTACAGTTTAAGGAGTCAGATAGTTTGCTTCTTCAAAGCACTCAGAGAAAACAAACAAAAAAACAAATCAGGATGAGTTGGCTAGAGAAAAAGACTCTTACAGAGTGCAACCACAGGATTGGCATACCTTTGCCATATTATATTGGCCAGAAGCAAGTCACAGGTTCTTTGCATAGTAAGAG
>NW_007876862.1:0-570 GCF_000696425.1 Galeopterus variegatus
ATAAGCCCTCATTCACTCTGGAATTCTTTTAAATTCCAGGTGGTATAGCAGTTGGTACACGAAGAGAAGATTTGGTGACAGAGTGGGCTTTGTCCAAAGTAGATTTTAACAGGATTTCGAAGTAGATTTTCCCATTATCAAAATCTGATGAATTTTGAACTGTAGGTGAGTTATAGTACCTCTTTGAATTTAATTCTGGCAGGGTGTTTTCAATGGGAATCTTGTGTGGAGAAAACCAGACTAAATATATCTGCAAGCATAAATTCATGCATAATGTATTGCTGAGAGCCGTATATTTTCCATAAAAGAGTGGGGTTAAAAAATTATTAGCTTACCAAATCAAAACCATATTGAGATATCATCTCACCCCAGTTAGACTGGCTATTATAAAAAAGACAGAGAATAGCAAATGCTGGTGAGGATGTGGAGAAAGGGGAACCCTTCTATACTGTTGGTGGCATTGTAGATTAGTACAGCCATTATGGAAAACAGTATGGAGGTTCCTCAAGCAACTACAGATAGAGCTGCCATATGATCCAGCAATCCCACTACTGGGTATATACCCAAAGG
>NW_007876863.1:0-570 GCF_000696425.1 Galeopterus variegatus
CCTCTTGCTAAGTCTTCCTACTTGCTCCAAGGTTTCTGTAAAACACCCCTCAAACCAGCTTCTCACACAGTCAATCCTATCACATAGTCTGTCAATCCTCTGCTATTTCTAGGAGACCCTCCTTTTGGAGCCTTCATCCTTCAGCTCTGATGCAGGTGCCTTATCCTCAAGGCTCCTAGGACCTCCCTTTATGGTCATCCAGAAAATTCCATTTGCTTCTTTCCTGTGTTGATCACTATTTTTGAATTTGTCATTTCTCCCTTTCCTAGTTTAGGCTCCAAGAAAAGGTAAATGGGAAATCAAGTTTTTGAGACTTTCCATGTCTAAAAATGTCTATTTTATTGGTCATATTTAATCAATAGTTTGGAAATCACTTTCCCTTAGAATCTGAAGGGTGTACGCTGTTGTATTCCTTCAACATTGTTGCTGAGAAGATTGATGGAATTCGACCCTCCAGCCTTCACAGGTAACAATTTTTCTCTCTAGAAGCTTTTAGGTTATTTATTTACTTATTTTAAATCTCAGTGTTTTCAT
Source organism: Galeopterus variegatus (assembly GCF_000696425.1). NCBI lineage: Eukaryota > Metazoa > Chordata > Mammalia > Dermoptera > Cynocephalidae > Galeopterus > Galeopterus variegatus. The sequence goes on from NW_007876863.1 coordinate 535, forward strand.
ATATTATGTTGTACCTTTGTGCTCCTTTCTTTAGTC
>NW_007876864.1:0-570 GCF_000696425.1 Galeopterus variegatus
ACAACACCAAGTCAAGGGTTAAGATCCCCTTACCAGTCATCTTTAAAAAAAAAAAAATTTATAACATATATATATATCCCTTTTTGATATATATACACACACATGTACATACAAATATCCCTTTCACTTTCAACATTTCTGTATTCTTATTTTTAGGGTGTATTTCTTCTAAGTATAATATAATTTTAATTCAGTCTGACAATATTTAATTTTTAATTTGAGCATTTAGACTATTTACATTTAATGTAAATGCTGATAAATTTGACTTTATATCTATTTATGGATACTTCTATTTATTCCTATTTATTTTCTGTTTGTCTCATGTGTTTTACATTTTTTTTCTCTCTATTTTTGTCTTTGTGGAATCACTCAAGTATATCTTATTTTATTTCTGCTTGTATTGTTTAGTTGAGTACTGTTTTTTTATTATTTTTATATTGATTCTAGAGATTTCAACATGCGTCCTTGACTTTTTAGAGTCCAATATATTAGTACTTTCAACTTTCCAATTAATTTCTATTAACCATAGTTCTTAAACATTTTAGTGCCATTTACCTCAATCCACCTTAT
>NW_007876865.1:0-570 GCF_000696425.1 Galeopterus variegatus
ATCTTAAGTGACATTTGAAAGACATGCAGTCTATAAAACTAAAGGCAAAACCAAAACATAAATTTAAAAAAAAAAGTACTCTAGTTAAATAAGTTTTTCCTGTGAGAGTATGGGGTAACAATTCAGAAACCTCTATACACGTATAGAGGTTAAGCAACAAAATCAATGGATGATTGATGGAGGCAGCCACGTTTCTCACTGTTGGAATAGGAAGTTACAGACAAGCAAAGAAGGAATCTAGAATATCAATGTGGCAATGGAGTAGAGTTGGAAACTCAGTATGAACTCATGTTTAGCTCAACATGGATACAACTGGTTACATATAGCAACATTTATAGATATGTGTACACAGGGCAGTATACAGGCATATATTTGCTTGCTCTGTCAGCCGAGAGGCCCTAAAACCAACACTACAGTAGCGAGGAACAACCTTAGTACCTAGATTTACATTTCTAATACCATTTTCTGATCAAAGTAACTAAGGATCCTTGGATAAATGGTTGATTCTTGGACCAGAGAAGGAAATATATGAGCTGAGCCTGGAACTTTTTGTAGTACCAGCAAGAAGAA
>NW_007876866.1:0-570 GCF_000696425.1 Galeopterus variegatus
CCTGCCCCTCCAATAAAAACCAAACCAATCCTAATTTGTCACCATTGGATATTGACATTGGTGACATTATAGCACCAAACTTTTAGCCTGAACATGTATAGTTAAAGGGAAAGAATTAAGAATTTATCTTATCTTTTTAGTATTTCAGGATAACCAACTAGCCCTAGTCAATGAGGTAAAGTTCTACTTTACAGAAGAATTCCAGCGAATGTATAAGGTAATGACAGAAAATCACCTTTTGTAACTCCCAATTAAATATTTGAAAAAATAAATTAAAACATACTTGATTGAGTCAAGGATCATCACAGATGCAAAAGCATTAAGTCAAAAGTCGATGTTAAACTGGATATTTTCACAGCACTAAAGAAGTACCCCACCCAAATGCCCTCAACCTGTAAATGGAGAGACTGGTACATCTACACAGTGGAATACTACTTGTTCATAAAGGAATGTGCTGGTAAGCATAACAACATGGATGAATCTCAAATGCATTATGCTAAGAGAAAGAAACCAGACTCGAAAGGCAACATACAAGGATGGGGAGAGATTTTTTTTTTTTTTTTTTTTTTT
>NW_007876867.1:0-570 GCF_000696425.1 Galeopterus variegatus
TTGTTCTGAAAATTCTCTGCGCTGTGCTCATTTATCCCTCCTTCCCCCCAACCCCTTGCAACCACGGATCTTTTTACTGTCTCCATAGTTCTGTCTCTTCCAGAATGTCATACAGTTGGAATCATACAGTGTGCAGCCTTGTCAGATTGGCTTCTTTCACTTAGTAATGAGTGTTTATGTTTCCTTCGTGTCTTTTATGGCTTGGTAGCTCATTTATTTTTAGTGCTTCCATTGTCTGGATGTATCACAGTTTATTTATCCATTTACCTGATGAAGGATGTCTTGGTTGCTTCCAAATTTTGGTGATTATGAATAAAGCTGCTGTAATCATCTGCAAGCAGGTTTTTGAGTGGACATACGTACATTTTCGACTCCTTTGGGTAAATACAAAGAGGTGTGATTGCTGGATCACACCTGGGAAGATGACGTTTGGTTTCGTGAGAAACTGGCAGACTGCTTTCCAAAGTGACCATGCCATTTTGCGTCCCCACCAGCGGTGAAGGACAGTCCCTGGTGCTGCATCCTCGCCAGCACTTGATGTGGTCAGTGCTCTGGATTTTGACTCTTCCA
>NW_007876868.1:0-570 GCF_000696425.1 Galeopterus variegatus
GATCCAGGGGGGCTAGCAGTTGAGATTGGGTCTGGTATTAAGTAGAATAGGCCAGGGACAGGAGTCAAGGGCAGACTTGGATGAGCTTGGGCACATAGCCGTGGGAAAAGGGGGAAAGCAGAGCCTGAGGATTGTCGGAAGGCAGAGCTAAGGCACAGCTACCTAGTAGAATTGAACCTGTGGTCAGAGCTAATCAGAAGATGCTTGATGGTGCAGAAGAGCGTACTGACCTAGAATAGGAAAATTATGAGTTATAGTCCCTGCTCTTTCACATAGTAACCCTGGAATCTTTAGGAAGTATTCTGCTTCTCTAGGCCTCAGTTTCCTCATCTGTAGAGTGAGGAGAATGGTTTGATTTGCATTTTCTAACCTATGACCTGCATAGAGTTGTCCTTTGTATAAAGCATTCTATGTTGGGGCCGGCCCGTGGCTCACTCGGGAGAGTGCGGTGCTGATAACACCAAGGTCCTGGGTTCGGATCCCATATAGGGATGGCCGGTTAGCCCATCGGGTGAGCATGGTGCTGACAACACCAAGTCAAGGGTTAAGATACCCTTACCGGTCATCTTT
>NW_007876869.1:0-570 GCF_000696425.1 Galeopterus variegatus
TCATTCCCCATTGAACCGTCTTAGCACCCTTGCCAAAAATCAACTGACTATAAGTGTGTACATTTATTTCTGAATTCTCAAACCTATTCCATTGATCTATGTTTATCCTTAAGCCATTACCACACAGCCTTGATTACTATAGCTTTGTAGCAGGTCTTGAAATCAGCAAGTCCAAGTCCTTCACCTCTGTTCTTCCTTTTCAGGATTGTATTGACTATTCTGAGTCCCTTGCATTTTTGTATCAATTTTAGGATCAGCTTGTCAATTTCTGCAAAAGACCCAAGTGGGATTTTTAATGAAATGGTGTTAAATCAGTAGATCAATTGGGGTAGTACTGACATGCTAACAAAGCCTCTGACTGTATTTTTTGATGTTTGGCTACTGACAGCCGTTAAGACTCACCTTTCCCTCCTCTGTGCACATCTGGTCAGGCTGATAAGAAAGCCTGGGTGTGCTCTCCTTCGGTTCATTAATGTGGATGGGAAGTTCAAACCACACATGGGAGCCCTCACCCCAGCCCCACCTAACCACCATAAAAAAAAAAAAAAAAAAAAAAAAAAAAAAAAAAAA
>NW_007876870.1:0-570 GCF_000696425.1 Galeopterus variegatus
AGACAGAGATAGACAGATAGGCAGGTAGATAGATAGAGAACATGTTCTTAGAGATGGTGAGCGGAAAAAACCCAACCAAGAATTTATTCACAATATAGAAGAACAAATCAATGCCTGAGCAGAATAAACTAACATAAGCAAGGTGAGAAAAAAGGAGTATGTAGCAACTGTGAAGAGATATTATAGGAAAAAAGGGAAAATACCATACAGAAGGAGAAAAAAATAAACCCATCTAGTAGAAACAGTAACTCAGGTAATTCCTCACTATTTGTTTATGTTATGGAGTACTTAATGAGAACAATAACTTAATAAGAGAGAGAAAAAAGGCAAAATTATTTAAAGAAAGCCCAGAATGAAATAAAAAGGGATATTTCAGGTTAAATGTAATAAATCAAAGCGCAAAGCAAACACTTTACAGAACTAATTAAAAAATTTGTAAACTGTAAGGAACAGAATAGACATTACTGAAAGTTGAATTCCAAGGCCATAATCTCTCCCTAATTTGAATTTCCAAAATCTAAAACACTATGAAAGCTGAGAGGGCTTTTGTTCTCTTTCTTTTTTTTTTTT
>NW_007876871.1:0-570 GCF_000696425.1 Galeopterus variegatus
CTCCTGGAGCCTCTGTTGGGGGAGAGCATATGCAGGGTTTCTGTTTGGACTGCTGTATGACTGCAGATGCCCGAGCAGAGAACAATGCTGAGAGTGCAGCCCTGGAAAATGAGGAAATGCACACGCCGATTGATCATCTGCAGATGGCAGCATCATTCCATACCACAGGTGAGAATCACCGCCACTTGCAGCATATGATAGGGGACATTGCAGCAGAGGCCAGCAGTGACACACCAGACAATAGCCAGCCCCATGTCTCCTGACACTGTCATGAGGATATAGGCTTCTACAGTCACCATTCAGGGATAGGGGAGGGGGAACAGAAGACCCCTTTTGAGAAAAGATTTAAACAGCTGTGAGAGAAGACTTGAGCTCTTAAATAACTATCCTAAAATATGTGTCTTTCATCCTGTGCTAGTAGGGTAATCTTTAATTGGCAAGTATACACCATCCCTTCTCCTCCACATCTACCATCATTGAGAATGAGAGATCCAAAGTAAGATAAATCAGTCCTAAAATAAGGACAATCATACTTGAAAGAAAGAAAGAAAGAAAGAAAGAAAGAAAGAA
>NW_007876872.1:0-570 GCF_000696425.1 Galeopterus variegatus
TTATCATGTAGGAACAGGGAGCCTCTAAAGGCTTTTGGGACGAGATGGAAGCGAGAACGCCGGTTTAGAAAGGATGCCAGCTTGATGACAGATGGCAGGTGGGACGAGCAAGGGGACAAGCAGGTGACCAGGACAGGAACGTGGGGGTGAGGCGAGGAGGCCTGAAGTCATTCCCACAGTAGGAGAGAAGGCCCAGGTTTCACAGAGGAGGGGACTGCTCGGCTGACTTGTCAGGAGCAGGAGGAGTGGCTGACATTTCTGATCCCCTTCTTGTGTGCCTGACAAACGGCTAAGCACTTTCCCTGTGTTTAACCCTCACTGAAACTCTGGGAAGTGAGATCTGTTATTAGCCCCATTTTCAGATGAGGAAACTGAAGCTTAGATGAGTCAAGTAACTTGACCTACTTCACATCGCAGGAAGTGGAAGAGCTCGGATTTGAACCTCCGCTCCAAACTCTTAACCACGCGTGTGTCTTAGGGCCTGAGCATCGAGGGAACAGGGGGCCGGGAGCTGGGAGAAGGGGAAGTAAGTTTTAAAAAACATTGGAAACGTAACATTTCAAAAGAAAT
>NW_007876873.1:0-570 GCF_000696425.1 Galeopterus variegatus
AAAAAGAAAACAATATTCATTGTATTAGGTACATGGAATAACAGATATTAGTTTTCCCATTTAAAAAAGTATATTTTAACAAATCTTAAAAAATGGATAAGATTTCTTGAAGAAGAGGGAAGAAACAATAATCAGAAATATTCAATCAGCAAAAGTAACATCATTCAACAAATATTTATTAAATATTTATTATGTGCCATGCACAATACTGGATACCAGATGCTTCATGAGAGATGTCAAAGCTTTTGCTTTTAGAGGGGTATCAGTGTAATGGGGACACAGAAAGTAATTAAATAATTGCACTAATAATTCAACCCAAGTCAAGTTCTCAGTGACAAGAACATGGTTTTATGAGCGGTTATGACAAAAGATTCTGACCTAGCCTAAGAAGGTCTGAGAAGTATTCCTGCATAAATTAATATTTAAACTGAGATAAAGGATAAATAGGAATTAACTAAGATAAATGGATGGGGCAAAGGAAGTGATATCCAGACATCTAGGGGAAGAGAACTGTAGGAGGTGGGACTATGAGCCAGAGACCATATTAGCACATATTAAGGATTGAGTTCT
>NW_007876874.1:0-570 GCF_000696425.1 Galeopterus variegatus
GAGTGACATTACAGCCCAGAAACCTGACAATCACTACCTAGGCAGGTGAGCAAGACCAACCGCTGCAGTGATGTCATGTTGATAGTACGTAATGATGTGACAAGTATGGCATTTATGTCTGTGATCTTCCTTCTGAAAACACATAACCTCAGTCCAATCATGAGACCAGCATCAGACAGATCCCAATTGCGGGGCATTCAGATCCCAATTGCAGGGCATTCTACAAAAGGTGTCAGCAGTACACTCGAAAACTGTTAAGGTCACCTAAGCAAGGGTGTCTGTGAAATTGTGAGGACGGAGAGGAGCCTAAGGGCACATTTTATCCAAAGGTACTGTGGTATCCTAGATGGGCTCCACACACACGGACTCCACACAGAAGCAGACAAGGGACATGAGGTGAACAGAAAGGAACCACGGATGAGGTACGGATGCTAGTTGCTAACAATGTGTCAGCTCTGCTTCACTAATTGTAAGAAATGTGCCACAATAATGTGAGACATCACTAATAGAAAAAAACTGGGTTCAGGGTACATGGGGACTCTTTTTACATTTTTCTTAATATTTCTGTGA
>NW_007876875.1:0-570 GCF_000696425.1 Galeopterus variegatus
TGGGACACAATAACTAACTACATTGTATATTGACAAAATAAAAAAAAAAAAAGAAAGAAAACTATCTTCAGCAAAAGTTATGATTTTTAAAAACCAGATACCTTACTTGAGATCCATATGGTTCCAAAAGGAGGCTCATCTAAGAACTGAAACATCTTATTGTTTTTTTAAAGGGAGCTTATAAGTTAATGCAATTAACAGTGGTATGGAGCCGAAGAGAGTATAAAATAGGAAGTAGAGCCCTGCGTTCAATCGTTCTGGTTGGTTACCCCATGTAGAATCTTAGGCTGAATTTTCACTTTGAACCTCAAGAAAATCTTACTCTATATTATGCAAAGACAGAACTGAGAATTCTTTCTGCATGTTATCTGCCATAATTTCTAAGTCCTTTGGCATAGTTTGGTCTTTTTGAAGAATTTTAAGAAGCCCTGGTAGTCAGTTGGGTCACTGTTTGCCAAACTTCCCCATATTTCACAATTACCTAGACAATTTTTGTTTTGCTTTTTTTAAAATATTGATTCCTGCATCATAGTCATTCTTAAACTTAATATTTAAAAATGTCTACTAACA
>NW_007876876.1:0-570 GCF_000696425.1 Galeopterus variegatus
CCTGTAGGGTTTCTACTGAAAAATCTGCTGAGAGATGTATTGTGGCTCCATTGAATGTCACATGTTTCTTTTCTCCTGCTACGTTCGGTATTCTGTTTGCCTTTGGCTTTTAATAATTTAATTATGATGTGCCTTGGGGTGTTCCTTTTTAGAATGAATTTGACTGGTGACCTCTGAGCTTCCTGTTCCTGGATGCTGTCATTTTTTTTTTTTTTTTCCATTCTTGGGAATTTTTCAGTCATTATTTCCTTGAATATGCTTTCTAGGTCTCTTCCTTTTTCTTCTCTTTCTGTTGTGCCTGTTATTCAGAGGTTATCTCCCTTGAGGGTGTCCCATATTTCCTGCATTTCTGTGTCATTGTATCTTATTCTTTTTTCTTTTTGCTCTTCTGAGTGGATAATTTTGTGTGTTTTATCTTCAAGCTCATTAATTCTCTCCTGTGTTGAAGTGTACTTTTGGAACTTTCTATTGAGTTTTTCAATTCAGATAATGTATTCTTTATTTCTATAATTTCTATTTCCTTTGTTTGTTTTTGTTGATTCTATTGACTTGTCAACTTTCCTTTTCTGC
>NW_007876877.1:0-570 GCF_000696425.1 Galeopterus variegatus
GCAAGTTTTCTACTGTCCTGTTAGAAGAAACCACTGACCATTACAAAAGTGCCATACCTTCGTTACATCATATTGTATTAGGTAGAACATGTTAATATAAGGCTATGGTGCAAAAAAAAACCTGTAAGCAAAAAAACAGGAGCTTAGGCAAGACTATTTATTCTGTTAATTTCTGTCTTGTAAAAATAGTCTGGAGGTAGGCAGTCCAGGCCAAATACGGCAGTGCTTCGGTGAAGTTGTATTGGGACCCAGGATCCTTCTGGAAATCTCTTCTGCAATGGGGTGTTGCCTCCTCTGCAGAGTCCAAGACGGCTCACTAACAGACACACATTCCAAGCAACAGGATGGAAAAAGGGGCAAAAAAATGGTCATGCCATTTTGAAGGACATCGATCATTTCTCTTCATATTAAACTGGCCAGAACACAGTCATACCTGCACAGGAGAGTGGGAAATATAGTCTTTGTTCTGGAAGGAATGTGCCTAACTGAAAACCAAAGGTTCTATCAGTATGTGAAAAGGAAAGAATGGACACCAAAAGAAAAGTGGTGCTCTCTACACATCTCTCATTT
>NW_007876878.1:0-570 GCF_000696425.1 Galeopterus variegatus
GATCTTTATGAGGTGTGCTGACAGAAACACAATTAAATTATTTATTGTGAGGCACGGCCATATGGCTTGTGTTTAAAGAAACTCAGCTTCTTCTTTTGTGAAAATGGAGCTTAAGAAGACCTTATTTTCTCTCTCTCAAGGGACTTTTCCTGGGAGGGTGAAGAAGGGATCAGCGCCCAGTTTAGAACAAGGAAAGGAAAGCAGCCCCCTCCTCCAAGGCCCATTGCCTCACTTCATTGCCAACCCCCACACCCATCACACAGAAATCCCCACCTTCCTCCATTTTCTCTCTCTGGTCTGCCCCTCTCAGCCAGCCTGCCGTGTGGGAAGGGATATCGGGTATCCCCCATCTAGGATATGACTACACTGAGCAAAACCATCCTCTGAACCCAAAAAGGGATATGCCTAAAGGATCTAACCCAGCTCGATGCATACTTCAACCTTCCACAACAATTTATTTCTTTCATCCAAATTCCAAGTTAAGGTTGATGGGAAGAAATGAAACATGATACAAATAACATGGAACACTTTAAGATCACTATTCAGTGGACTTGTAGAGAGAATGAACAA
>NW_007876879.1:0-570 GCF_000696425.1 Galeopterus variegatus
CTCCAGCCTGGTCACCGTGGATGAGCTGGCTACATCCTCCTGCTGAAGACCGCAGCTCTTGTCTTGCAGCCTATGCCAGCTGCCTTCTCTGGGTGCCAGTAAACACCTCTTCCTCTTGTTCTTACAGGCTTATGGGTGGTATCAGCTGCCTTCTGTTACTATGCCTCATGGGTTTCCACATGTCCCTCAGGACAACAGTTCCAGGGCACAGAACATTAATAGCTCCATTTTTAAGAAAGGACATTAAGACTCAAAGAGATGAAGAGACATGTCCAAGGTCATAGTGTCTGTAGAAGCAGATCCTCAAACCTAGATACGTCCAACTAGAATGCCAGCACTCCACTTCCACTGTCTCCAAGGGAAGAGAGTAACTGGTGCCCAAGTTTGAGATGTAACTTGTAGAAAAACTAACTGGAAGAATGTTTAATGGGGGTCAGGAGCAGAATTCTCATTTTGGAACTTGGCTTCCACAGATGGGCACTTAGTGTTTGGCTCGGCAGGGTGGTGGCGGTTCATTGGGAGTTCAAACCCCATCACAGACACGTGTGGGTGAATAAGTGGCAGGTCTTT
>NW_007876880.1:0-570 GCF_000696425.1 Galeopterus variegatus
CCCCAGTATGAAAATATTTTAGGGTTCCGATTGCTGAGGTGGACATTTATTAAGGTGCTTTAATCTCTGAAGGATCATTTCCTGAGAAGTTTTTACACATTTTTCCACGACTAGTAATACAAAAGGATCTTTCTTTGAGACTCTGGTACCAAAAAGGGTTTTTGTACTAACAACATGCAAAGCATTTCTATGGAGTAAGAAAACAGACCCAAGGTAGATGGTATTACCAAGATCCTGAGAGATTATTGTTTATTTAGAAACCACAGGTGGAAACTGTGGTTTGAATGTTCTAATCAGGTTCGCCAAAATGCAAACTTCCCTGTACTTTTAGGAGAGGGTCATTTGTAGCAATAAAGATAACCCAGTATAGTCTACAAAACATGACTGTCCTCCTAAGAAATCATACATCTCTGCATATTGTTTTCTAAAATCTTTGTTCTCTATTAAGAATGCAACAAGATTAGAGTACTGCTGTCAGTACAGACATAACTATCACCTAAACACTCTTTGCAGGGGGCAGCCTATAGAGGTCTTCTGCAATTTTACCGGAAAACACTAGTGTGGATGAAA
>NW_007876881.1:0-570 GCF_000696425.1 Galeopterus variegatus
TTGGCTATCTAAATAAAAGGAGTTCCAGAAAGGGCGAATAGGAGAAAGAAAGGAAGGAAGGGAGGAAGAGAGAAAGAGAGATGGAAGAAAGGCTATTATCAAAGAAATAATTCAAAAAACTTTCCTAGGACCCAGTGATGAGTTTTCAGATGGAATCGTCCTATCAAGTGCTCAAAATAGATCCAATTCAAAGTGCACTGTCATGTCATGGAATTTCAGATCATTGGGAATAAAGAAAAGAGCCCGCAAGTTTCCAGACAGAGACAGGTTTCACACAAAGATTAAACATCAGAATGGATTATATATCTTGACAGCAACGTTGGAGGCTACAACACGATAAAAAAGTGCCTTCCAAATTCACAGAAGACAATTTCCCAATAAACATGAGAAAACTAGCTCAATCTCAGTATTAGAAAAAACCGAAAAATTAAAATAGCAATGCTTATAAAAATGAAAAAAATAAAATAAATTGATAGACTTAGTGTTGGTAAAGATATAGAAAAACAGATAGAACGTTCAACAGGTAAATTATACCAGGATCCTACAAAGTACCAAAGGTCATTCTTTTGT
>NW_007876882.1:0-570 GCF_000696425.1 Galeopterus variegatus
TGATGTGAAATATTTTGATATTTTAGAATAAGTATGGTTCTATCAATGCACACAAGCTAAATATCAGCCTTGGAGAATACCTGTTAATCTAGTAGTAACCATTTGATTAATTTTCCATTAAACTTTAAGCTTGTAATCTGTCCTGACTGGGGCCTCCACTGTCAGAATTAATTTATAAGCTCAGGGCAGGTACAAAAGAGGAGACTGCCAGTTGCAACACTGTATAAAACTCCTTAGGAAATACCTGAGAGTTCAATTTCTGATAATGGGAACACTAGTTTGTAGCTCACCAACCCTCTCACCAAGAATAATAAGAAAAACCATATAATTAAAAAAAAAATCTGTTTGTAAGCACCGAAGAACTACCAAGCAAGTTAGGACTCCAAGGTCAGCATCCTGGAGGAGGGGAGCACATTGAAGTCAGCCCTGTACACCCCTTCGCTTCCCACTGCAGGGCATTACCAGTTTTTGGTGCACTGCTTAGAGACCTGCCAGAAAGTGGCGACTTGGAGCTTGCACCAGTTTTGCTGAGTTTGAGTTTAGGGACATTTAAGGCAAGCAGGACATAAG
>NW_007876883.1:0-570 GCF_000696425.1 Galeopterus variegatus
TTAAGTAGTAAAGCTTGGATCTGAATCCAGGCCTGGCTAATTCCAACAGCAGTGGGATAACCAACCATCTCCTGGTGTTCATGTCCTTACCAATTATACCTTCTTGTATTCCTGTTTTGACTTTGCCTTTGCCTTTGCAGGTGGACTGCATACCTCTTCTATTCTGTATGTCTGTATTGTATATTTCTTGAGCGCTACAGTCAGGATTATTAATGGGAAAACACAAGAACTAACGTTGATGCCTTCAACCTCTACTTCCTAGTGCACCTATCAGGGGTAGCCCTGGTTTTCTGCCCTCTTCTGCAAAATCATCAGGATTACATCCCTGCACAGACTTTAAAATAAACAGACATTGTAAGGATGCTCCTGCTCCACTGGGATACACTTGGTCAGAAAAACTGTGAGATGCGGCATGATCTCATTAATGAACAGAATGGCTTCATCAAGTGGAATCTGTTTAAAATCATCCCTAAGCAACTGAAAGAGAAGGAAACATGTGCAGAGAAAGAAGCGCAGATGCTAAATGGAATGAATGCCCCTTGACATATAGGTTTAGACTCCCTCAAATTT
>NW_007876884.1:0-570 GCF_000696425.1 Galeopterus variegatus
AAAAAAAAGGAAGGAAGGGAAGGAGTGAAAAAGAGAGGAAGGAATATAGGAAGGAAGAAAGGAAGGTCTGTCAGTCATAATAATGTGTTAAACTTTAGAAGGAGAGAATAGAACTGTGGTTACTAGAGGTGGGAAAGGAGGAGGGAGGCTAGGGAGAAATTGGTTAATGGACACAAGGAATGATTGTTTTGTAATGATGAACATGCTAATTATCCTGATTTGATCATCACACGCTGTATACAAGTATTGATATTCAATTCTGTATTCCACAAATATGTTCAATTATTTTTTAGTTAAAAATAAATAAAACTAAATATTAGAAGTACACCAATAAAAAGTAAAAAATATAAAAAGTCTTAACCACATATTTATACATAATAAAATTAGAAGTCTACCACTTTTAATATCCCCTGATGAAATATAAAAATTATTTGCCATGATGACTGTTTCCTGCATTGAAGGTATGCCACTGAGAAGTAATATGAGTTCTATTTTGAAGAATGTCTCATTATTTTTATTAGTTGGTGAGCTGGAAATTACTTGGAAGCATGGAATTTTTAGGGTTAGTAT
>NW_007876885.1:0-570 GCF_000696425.1 Galeopterus variegatus
ATGTGGGAACTAAAAATAAATGAATGAATAAATGAATACATGAGTAAGTAATAAGTTGAAGTTTTAGGAGGAGAAATTAGAGCTGTGGTAACTAGAGGTAGGAAAGTGGAGGAGGGATAGTGAAATATTAGTTAATAGACAGAAAACTATAGCCTGATATGAAAAACAAGTTCTGTTGGTATGTAGTCAAGCTAGGCATCTATAATTAACAATAATTTAGTGCATGTTATCAAATGGATAGAAGAGAGGAGATTAAATGTCCACATGACTAAGAAATGTTTAAGTTATGAAATTATTATTATACTAATTACCCTGATTTGATCATCACACATTGTATACATGTATGGAAATACTTCTATACCTCATAGATAGGTATAATCAGTATCTTTCAATAAAAAATAAACTACAAATGACTAATTATTCCTGTTTGTTACTGGTATAGTCTCTAACTGGTATACAAACCAATTGAAGTATAAGTTCTTTCTCTGCAATCAATTTTAATCATAAAATTATCACATATCTTCTGTGGTTGCTTTTGATCCTTCAGTCTCATTTACTTTTAAAATTATT
>NW_007876886.1:0-570 GCF_000696425.1 Galeopterus variegatus
CCATCCCTATATAGGATCCGAACCCGTGGTGGGAGCGCTGCTGTGCTCCCAGCACCGCACTGTCCTGAGTGAGCCATGGGGTCAGCCCGGAGGTTATTTTTCTGATTAACGTATAACCATTCATTGTAACTAGCGGAGACTGGGCCAGGATAATAGGCGGAGCAGTCATGACTGCTGTCAGTTATTGATCATTTCCCAGTGTCTGGGTGCTGTTCCAGATACTTCACATGTCATCTCTAATCCTGACAAACCTGCAGTGTCTTAGACTCATCTGTATTATTGCTCCCATTTTACAGATGCAGTCACTGAGGTTCAGAGAGGTTGTTAGGTAATGGCGTAGCAAGGAGTTGAATACCAGGCCCAGGTGACCCCAGGAATGTGGAGGGGACTTTCAGGGAAAAGCTGAAACCTGCTTAGGGGTGGGACTGAGGAGTCAAGGTCCTCGGAGGTGCTGTATTGATCCAGAATGTCTATGAATAGTGTTCAGGAATCTATGCTTTAATGAACACCTTAGGTCAGGTGTTCTCAAACTTGAGCATGCAGCAGAGGCATCTGGGAGGCTCATTAAAA
>NW_007876887.1:0-570 GCF_000696425.1 Galeopterus variegatus
CTAGCTGTAACTTGGCATTATTATGAAAACAGTTACAGCCACATAATATCTCAGGGTCTAATCACACTTTGAGTGCAACTATTCTAGATTAACACTTTGCAAAGAAATTAGCCTTAATTTACTTGACTTGAAAAAGTAAATAACTATAGCATTTGCAAATGCAATAGTTATAACATTTTTGATATTCCTTTAATGGAGGAGGCCATATTAAGAAATACTGATGAAATGCAGAATAATTAATTGTAAATAGAAATTTCTAAGCTGAACACGTGAAAAGAATTATTTTTCTTTGAAGGAAATACATTTTTATGATGGCAATTTTAAAGGATAGGATGATTCCTGTGAAGTGTTTATGGAGGGTGCGTGCCTAAAAGTGGTATATTGTATCAGTTGTAACTGTTCATATTTCCTTTCTTCCTCTGTGTTGATTTATTATCCCCATGGCATTGGCTTTTCAAATTTTGTGCCCCTGAGTCTTACAATTTATAAATTTGTTACCTTAAATTTAAAAAAAATAAGGCCATTTTATTCTGGGTGGGTCATTTCTTCCTTAAAATTTTCTTGACAAAA
>NW_007876888.1:0-570 GCF_000696425.1 Galeopterus variegatus
TTGGCAAGACTCCCTAATGTTATTGATTTTCTCCATCACTGTAGACTTGTAATGTCTCATCGTTTCCCTTTTTGTTATGTTAGCAGTCACCAATGATCAATGCCCAGGTCCATTAATTTAGTACAGGGTTCAAAATTTGGATATTCTAATTCTATCACATCTTCATTTATTAGTACAAATACTTCTATAAAGAGAAATTTTCCTTAAGCTTTGGTTGTTCAGTAGAATACTTTTGATAGGAAAGTCAGGATAAAAACTATAGTCTTTTTCTTTACTTTCAGTTTTCTAAATAATTAGTGGGTACCTTAGCATTCTACAAGTATGAGCAATTAATTTCTATGATAATGACTAACTCATAGATGTAAACATTTTTGTTCTGCTATAGTAAATACCCTATTGATTCTCAGATTTCCCCTTCTTGGATAGCCGAAGCCTCTGGATTGCCAAGTCCTTCAGACATAAACTTAGCATTCCTTCGGAACCTCCTTGCTACCTCTGAATATTTCAGTTTCACCTTATATATTCATGCCCCAGTTTTGGAATCAGCCATTTTTCCAAAAGGACCAGTTT
>NW_007876889.1:0-570 GCF_000696425.1 Galeopterus variegatus
CTATACCAGTATATTTTTACCTAATTTAGGTCTTCTTAAATATCTTCAGAAAAAGTTTGTAATTTTTTCCTTAAATAATTGGTACAACTCTTGTTAGTATTATTTCTAAATCTTTTGTACTTCTTTTGCTTTTGTAAAGAACATTCTTCCCCTTTCTGTGGTTTCCCCTTCATTATCCCTCCCATCTAAAATTCCAACCACTGTCTTTACTTCTATTAATATACATTAGTTTTGACTGTTTTAAAATTTTGTAATTGAGATCATACTATACACTTTCTTTTCTGTCTGGCTTCTTGTGTTCAATAGCATATTGGTAATGATGAGATTAACACAAAATGACTTATAAAGTTTTATTTTATTCCATTCTAGCAATACTGATGGATATTTGGCTTGTTTCCAGTTTTTGGTTATTAGGAAAATAATTATACTATAAACATACCTATATAAAATATCTGGTGCACATATGTATGCAATCCTGTTGGGTATATACCTATAAGTAAAAGTGTGGTAGCATAGGTTCAGCTTTTGTAGATATTGTCAATTTTTTAAAGTGGCTAAAGAGTTTATCCT
>NW_007876890.1:0-570 GCF_000696425.1 Galeopterus variegatus
GTGAGTGTGACTGTCCCTAGTCTGCTAGCTCCAGCTCAGCTCTACCCACCCTGAGCCACCCACAAAGTTGGCAGTTGTGCCCCTGTGGTCGAGCAAAGACCTGGACCCACTTGATGCTGCCCTGCGCCACCACCCCAAGTCAGGAAGAATCCGCGTGGAGGCAGCCAGATCCAGTTCCTTCCAGAAACATCATCATAGAGAAACCTGGACACAGTGAGGTGAGGCATGAGACGTGGCCCTGGCCACTGCAAGGTAAACAGGTGGTGACTAGCTCCCTGTCATTGCTGGGGCTTGGGGTGGCTGTTTCTCTCCTTCCACAGAATAAAATCCAGGTCCCAAATGAAGCCAGTCAGGAACTGTGCTGCCCTGAGGCTCTTTCCTCCTGTGCCTCCCAGCACAGAAGGACAGCCTCTGCCCTGGGCAGCAGCCAGGTAGCATGGCCGTGACATGGAGCCACTTCAGCACATGAGGCCAGTCAATTCCTCATCTGGGAATGGGACAATGATCCCAGCCCCTGCTTACCCCAGACTCCATGGAATAAACAAATGAATGGAGGGCCGGCCCGGTGGC
>NW_007876891.1:0-570 GCF_000696425.1 Galeopterus variegatus
AATGTTAAAGTTACAAATATGAGTATTTATATATTATAAATTACAATTTATTGTAAAAAAGAGTGAAATCCTAGATCCAGAACATAGCACACTATGGTTAAGGTATCACAGGCTAATTTTATCTTTGAAATCTTTTCAGTTTTAATTTTTATTTCTTTTTAATTTTTTGTGGCTCTTTTTTATCTGAGCATTTCTTCATGAATTCTAAGGTATAATATATATATATATATATATCACTCAATGGAAGATAACGAACAAGGTCTTAAATTTGTCAATATCTCAGCAGCAGACCCCACTTTGAGATGAACCCCCTGAAAGAATAATTATATAATCTTCCAATGCACCATTAGAAGACCAGCATGTGAAAAATAAAGATGGGTAATGAATTAAAATGATAGTTTAATCTATAGTGTTCCCTGTCTGTGTATAAGTAAATACTTATTGAACATGTAATGATTTTTTCTTCAGTGAAATTTTGGCTTATGAATGACTTTTTAGATTCAAAATGTCATCTTGGAGCAGTTGCCAAGTTTCACATGTTGATTCAAAAGCTATTCAACTTGTTGATAA
>NW_007876892.1:0-570 GCF_000696425.1 Galeopterus variegatus
GGGAGCGCCACTGCGCTCCCAAGCGGTGCACTCTCCAGTGCGCCACCGGGCCGGCCCAAGGACAGAAGGATTTTAATGGTCTAATTATTCCCCTTCCGAAATCATTGTGACCTAAAAGTATTAATTACATTGCTCTCTGAGGGTGGGCTTATGCAACCACCTCAAACTTTTCTGAAACCAAGCAGGAGGATAAGGAAACAAAGGAACTTGGGGTTACGCTGCTGTAAATAAATGTTTAACTGCCACCTCCCACCCGTTCCTCCACTCCCAATTGGCCATTGCTGTGTGTCTATCATCCTTGCACGTAAGTGCACATGATTAAGATAGAATTCGGCTATTGGACTTGCTCACTGAGCAAGACTTCTCATCCGTGGATGAAAGGGCAGGTGGGATTACTTCTGGGAGGCTGCTCAGAAGAGTAATTAGAAAGCAAGACTGAGAAAAAGAGCCAGGTGAAGGGCAGAGATGACTTGGTGTCTCAGGTTTAGAAGAGAGCTCCCTGGAGTGTCTGAAATGGCCCTCTCCATACCAAGGCACACTGGAACTGTGAGCTGAGAATGGGTCCTGCCC
>NW_007876893.1:0-570 GCF_000696425.1 Galeopterus variegatus
TTTTTAATGGGGAGTAATTAAGTAATGCCTAAAGTTGAAAAAAATCAACAGTAGTACTATTATGCGTGTTATTTTGAGTTTTTTTATTATTGTTAATTTAGTGGCACTATTTACTTTTAAAACTATGTTTATGTATTACTCTGGTAAAAAAATAAACTAAATTTTAAGAAATGGGTATTTATCTTGAATGCATCCACATCCCGCCATTCAATTGCCAAATCCTTCATCCAGGCTACCATCCTCTTTTTTCTGGATTATCACAGCAGATAAGTGGTCTTGATTCCTGATTCATCCTACTCCCTGCAACCACAGAAGTCTTTCAAAAAAATAAATCTTCTCATCTGTTCCTTCCTTAAAAGTCTTTCAAAGACTCCCAATTGCAAACAGTGTTGATTGTCGCCCATCAGTCTTTCTTCCCTTCCTCTTTGTTGACTGAGCCCCAATTTGGACAGGGAAGATGTCCACCCTGCTCTCCATGACTGGTTTAGAGGTGGACACATGAGGAGAATTCCTCTGGAAAATATCTTCTGGAGAGTTAGAGTCAAAGGGCAGTCAGGGCTGGCCGGTTAG
>NW_007876894.1:0-570 GCF_000696425.1 Galeopterus variegatus
ACCTAATGAATGAAAAGAAGAGGTGTGGGGGGTGGGGACTGAGCAAAGACCTGAGGCACAAAGAGCTTAGGGTTTTAGAAGGACAAAAGAAGGTGCCTGTGAGAGGAAGGGAATGTGTGATGTGGTAAGAGGAAAAGGTAGACTGGATCAGGCAGTTCCCTATGAGCCATGACAGGCAGATTCAATTTTGTTCCAAGTACACTGGAAGCCATGATCTTTTTAAAAATAGTGCTCAGGCTACTGAATGAGGGGTGACCTGGAGGAGAGGCAAGAAAGAACCAAGAACTCAGTTATAAGACTATGACCTGGGCTATGAGAGAGATGTTAGGAATTTGGCTACTGAGGAAGTTCAGAGAAGGAGGGAACTAAATTGATTCAAAATACGTTTTGTAAGTAGATCCAAGCTTGTCTGTTTTTACTTCCAACAAATAAGAACTAAAGAAAAGTTTTCTCTAAATGAAACACTTTGTTGAAGTGAGCGAGCGTTAAGTTTCATTTGGAATATTCCTCATTCGCACGTTTTATTAGGTTACAAAAATACTCCCACAAATAATCAATTATACAATCAGA
>NW_007876895.1:0-570 GCF_000696425.1 Galeopterus variegatus
AAATAAAATAAAATGCCTATTATACATCTAAGTGGAGATGTCAAGTCATCAGTTCACGGGGAACCAAGCCAGGCTCACTGAATATCACCCAACCTGATCTTACCTGATATGCTCTGCTCATAGGGCACCTGTCAATCTTTCTCAATACCCACCATTTCTATAACATTTATCATGTGCCAGAGTGCTCATTTTCACCAAGTCTCAAGCCCAGTCTTTCTTACTGAAGGTTCAGTAAGAGGAAGACTGAATATGAGTCTGGGGTTCAGGAGAGAGGTAGACATAGAGGTGAAATTTGGAATCATCAGATTATGAACGTTAAGGCTATCAGCTGGAATGAGGTCAACTAGAAAGTGCCTGAGGAGAGGTCAGAAGATGGAGCCCTGTCCCTTCCTCATGGAAAGGTCTGGAAGGGGGTAAGACCCAGCAAAGACGATTAAGAAGGAACAATCAGAGGTAAGAGGAAGACCATATTGTGGAAGTCAAGTAAAGAAAAACTGAGCTTGAGACTTGGTGGAAATGAGCACTCTGGCACATCATAAATGTTTTAGAAATTGTGGTTACTGAGAAAGA
>NW_007876896.1:0-570 GCF_000696425.1 Galeopterus variegatus
ACACTGAGGGTTGCGATCCGTTGCCGGACACGGAAAAAAGACAAAAAAAAAAAAAGAATGTAATTCTTTTTACGGGATTTTTTTCCAGAAGAAATAATAGCCATAATACAGTAATAAGATGTATTTCTAAAAACCCAACTCGGAATTCACTGAGTTACTTTAGTGGAGTATATACCAGGAGAAAGGTGGTAAAGTTAAGAAATAAGCAAAATATGGAAGATTAGGAGACAGGAAATCAATTTAGAGAAAATGGAGCCTCAGGACAAATAGCTCCTGGTCACAAGATGGACTGGATCAGAGCGGGGGCAAAACAAAGGAAATCAACCAACACTACTGAAAACAAATCAGAGAATGCTAGCCCAACTCTGGATCCACTTCTGTTACGAAAAAATTAAAAGATAAGTCAACCAATTAGATTAAAAAAAAACTGAACAACAACAAAAACAAAACAAATTTAAAAAACAGAAAACACAAAAAAACCAACTGAGGGCCAGCCCGGTGGCGCACCGGATAATGCGCCGCTTGGGAAGTGCGGCGGCGCTCCCGCCCGAGGGTTCGGATCCCACATAC
>NW_007876897.1:0-570 GCF_000696425.1 Galeopterus variegatus
TCCTGAGCTCAGGGTCTGGCCCCCATGCTGTTTTCATGGTATCAGACGTTATTTCAGGGCCTCTTGCTGCTCTGAGGCTGGGCTTTATATTAATTCCAGGTTAAGCTTGCGGTTTATCATTTTTCTCCTATGTATGCTTGCTGCTCTTGTTTCAGCAAAGGTTGTCCTTTCTGTTTGCAAAAGAGCCAGACTTTGGATTCTGACAGTACTGGATTCAAATTCTGGTTTTGTAACTTACTACCTCTGTAACCATGGGTGAATGATTAACCTTCTCTGAGTCTCAGACTCGTGTGCTATAAATGGGGTTAATAAAATCCACCTCTTTGCTTCTCCTGAGGCTTAAATGAGATAATGTATGAAAAGTCCACAGGACAGTGCCCTGAACATGGTTGGTTATTTTATTAGAAAGAGAAATCTGAGGGGCCAGATAGTGGACTCTGCTCTGCCTAGATCCTCTATTCATGGCAAACACACCCATTCCCCAGCTGCTGAGAACATAGGCTCTGACAGCTCACAGCTACACTCTTCACTGGTAATGCCTTTAGCTGCATGGATCTGCCCACGGTTGTG
>NW_007876898.1:0-570 GCF_000696425.1 Galeopterus variegatus
AAAAGCAACGAATCAGTAACATGAAAATGGAAATGAATTATGGGAGCAAAGAAGTCATTGCTCCTTCTGTAAAATAAAGATCACGAGATCTGATATTTCCCTATCTGTTGGGAGTGTTGAGAAGATTATGAAAACATTAGCATTTGCAAAGAAAGTGATTTTATGACAGGAAGGCAGATAGAATATTATGAAAGAAATCACCAAAATTACATGGTGGCATTTATTTTATATGGTAACATCTTTTATTTCATTAACAAGGAAATTTTAGGGCAGCCCACTTGCTTTTTGGGAGTGGGGAGTGCGAATGAAAAATTAAAAAAGGTTCATCAAGGCCTCTTTATAATAAACTTTTAAGTGCATGTTTTTCTATAGAATTAAAAGCTTAGAATTTCTTAGTAGCAGTATATTCATCACCTTGTTTGGGGTGCAGATATTAAGTATGGCCATAGGAAAACACCTGTTTTGACACGGTGGAAAAGGTGCAAACATGAGGGCAAACTCTGTGGTATAGGTATAGAGTAAACAAGAATGCTTTGGCTAGCATCCTGCAAGGAAGTGGGTCTAAACGGT
>NW_007876899.1:0-570 GCF_000696425.1 Galeopterus variegatus
TTCTAACGGAGTATATGTTGATTCTCAGTTGATTTTTAGATAGGGTTTTTAGGTAATGCACGTATGGGACAAAAGTCCTCAGCTAGGAGGCAAAAGCCTACAGCTAGCAGGCAATGGCTCATCTAATCAACCCTAATCACTGTTTAGGTAAGGTATTGTATACACTGATTGTTAACTGCTTGTTAACATATTGATTTTGTTAAAAGATGTTGAAAGAATTGCTGTAGGGAAAAATGTGAAAAAATGTTTGCTAAGTAACAACTTGCTGGTGGAAACTTTAGAGACAATTATACTTAGATTTGTTTGCTAAGTAACAACTTGGAAAAATGTGAAAAAATGTTTGCTAAGTAACAACTTGTTGGTGGAAACTTTAGAGACAATTATACTTAGATTTAATCTCAAGAATGTAACTTTTGCTTAAATCATTTAAGAAGAGGTTATATTTTAGATTAGGCAATGATCACAGTTTGATCAACTTAGCTTTTCACAAATTGTACTTTGGAATGTTTTTAATTTAAAAGATGTTACCAGTTTCTATTGTTTAAGCTATACTTAGCCATAGGTAACTTT
>NW_007876900.1:0-570 GCF_000696425.1 Galeopterus variegatus
TGCAGCTAGAAATGTACCAGAAACATAGCAAATATGTGATAAGTGTTTGTTTAATTAAATAATTTTGAATGAATATACACTGCTGCATTCAGGGGAAAAAAAGAAATAGTTTTGTTTAAAACAGAAAGTCAACCAATCTACATGTACTAAAATAAATAAATAAATAAATCCTTAAAAGAAAGAATTCAAGTAGTGATGGACAGAGAAAGGAAATAATTATAGTAGAAAACTTAAGCTATGGACACTATTGGAGCTGAAAACATATCACAGTTCTGTGCATCTTGGCAGCCAAGGCCAAAAGAGAAAAGGAAAAGCAAAATGACTGCTTTTCCAGAAAAAGTACATCTTCAGTTAGTTAATGATGTTTAAACATTTTTATAGCAAAAACTTTTTCCTCCAATCAAATCTTACCAAGGATCCCAATAAGCAAAACAAATAAAAGTCTAGCTCTAATCTATTTTTTAAGTTCAAAATGTAACATTGATTTATAAAGTCAACAAGAACAGTGATGATTTATTTTATTTCTTTACTTTGTATAGTTTTGCCAGTCTTGAGAATATTCTTATTTGA
>NW_007876901.1:0-570 GCF_000696425.1 Galeopterus variegatus
TTTTTTGTTGTTATTGCAGATATAATGTCATGAAACATAATATCAAATTGTCTATAAAGACAAAATTATTGTCTTTAGAAAAATAACTAAATTTCAGCATAACAGAAATATATGCAAAAATCTAAGATTCTCAGAACATTTCAGTTTCTAGGTGTAGCACCACAGAGTTTTTGAAATGGATTCTAAATTGGACTGCATAAGAGGATTTTGTGTCTTCATACAGTCTCATTTTATTATAATGTAACTATGGTTAGCTGCAAGATCTCAATCTAGTAGCCAGCATGAAGGGAAATAATTAGCATAAAAACTGTATTGCTCTTGGCGTACCAGGGGAGCCAACAACAGTGCCTTGTGATAAAATGCTGATTTTGAAATGGTGGGCTTGATTTTTCAAAAGAAAAGCATCTTCATATTAATAATTTTTTACTGGGACATAAAGATGCACACACAATACATTATATAATATACAGATATACATATGCATACATGCTCCATATATACAGTACTTTATATACACTATACTTTATATGTATTCTGTACTTTAAATAAACATTCTCTCTCTCTCTCTCT
>NW_007876902.1:0-570 GCF_000696425.1 Galeopterus variegatus
TTTTTTTATTATTGCTGCTGTTGACTCTTTGGGATTTTCTACATAGACAGTCATGTCATTGGTGAGTAGTGACAGTTTTATTTCTTCTTTCCCAACCAATATATGTTTAATTTCCTTTTCTTGTCTTATTACATTAGCTAGAAATTTTAGTAAGATGTTGAATAGGAGTGGTGAAAGAGAACATCCTTCCCTTGTTCCTGATCTTAATGGGAATATACCTAGTCTTTCACCATTAAGTATGATGTTACCTCTAGGGTTTTTTGTAGATTTTTTTTTTTAATCAAGCAGAGAAAGTTCCTCTCTATTCCTAGTTTGCTGAGAGTTCTTATCTTGAATGGGTAATGGATTTTGTCAAATGTTTTTTTTTTAATCTATTGACATGATCTTATGATTTTTTTTTTTTTAGCATGTTGATGTGGTGAATTACATTAATTGATTTTCGAATGTTGAACCAGCCTTGCAGACCTGGAATAATTCTTCCTCAGCAGTAGTGTATAATTCTTTTTATACATTGTTGGATGCAATATGCGAATATTTTGTTGAGAATTGTTGCATCTTTTTCCATGAGAG
>NW_007876903.1:0-570 GCF_000696425.1 Galeopterus variegatus
GATTAGGGCAGGGAAAATGTATTTGGGGGTAAATGTGTCTTGGACCAAGCCTCAGCTACCTGCGTAGGCAACCCCTGTCTCATCCAAATGTTGGGCCAACCATACCATTTGGATGTTATGTGTCCCACCTCCCATCTGGCCCAGAGGGAAAGACGTTCTGTGGTATTTATTTCACATTTATTCCTCGAATTTCTACAACATAGAAATTATTTAAGTAGCTATTGGTTTTCCAGACACTGTTATTTGCAGCCTTCTTGTTGAATCAATAAAGCCATGCACCTGTGACTCTCTCTGCATCCACTGTGCACCCAGTACAAACCAGACCCTCCACTTTTTCCTCCCAGTCTCTTCTGTGGTCATCTGCAGGCCTGCTAATGGGAAAGGAGTTTAACATGATAAACTCCTACTGTGTTCTCTTCTTCAGTTCCCAACACATAAGGTAAATGGATTTCAAGAAAGCTTCAATCCTCTAATGATGCAACACCTATAAATTCTTGGAGCAGAATCAGTTGGGAAATGCATTCAATTCTGGGACAATCCTTAAAGCCATAAGAATCAAAACATTTTTTT
>NW_007876904.1:0-570 GCF_000696425.1 Galeopterus variegatus
CCTCCTTGAATTCTTCTACCTTGGCTTCCCTGGTACCATTCTCTCTGTTTCTCTCCTTCCTCTTGGGCCACTCCTACTCAGTATTCTTAGAGAGTTTTTACCTACTCTACAACTACTGTCTCTACTACCCTAAAACTATTGTTTTTTCTTTAGCCCTGGTCTCTTCATGCCCTAGCCAATGGTTTTTAACCATTTGATCCAACATCACAGATTCTTTTGAAATGTACTAAAAGCCATCGATTCTTCCCATGACCCCAAACAAAAATACATTCATATAGCATTATCCATCTATTGACCATCTTCTCCTTAGACACCTAAAGAGCCCTTCTATATTAGTGCTACTCTTAAGTGTGATCCTCAGAAGGCAGCATCAGCATCACCTGTGAGCTTGTTAGAAATGCAGGTTCTTGAGTCTCCTCCTAGTCCTGAGTCAGAATCTTTGAGGGTGGGGCCTAGGAATCTGTTTTAACAAGCTCTGCATGAGCACAACTTTGAGAAGCGCTGTTCTGCACACTTTTTCTGAGCAATCTGTTTTATGTTCACAGCTACAGGTACACGCCATTTGAATGT
>NW_007876905.1:0-570 GCF_000696425.1 Galeopterus variegatus
AAAAATCAGATACATAAAATTATTTATATACAAGGTTTATTTAAAAGATAGTATTGACATACTCTATATTTTTATCTATCAGATTATATTAATATAATCAGACAGATAGATACAATTTTTCTTTTAATTTCTAACATAGAAATCTGAAATCTTAAATTACAGTGCAATATGAAAAGCTCTGTCCTAATGGGGAAAAACACAATATATGACATTTTATATAAATAATAGAAAAAGGCAGCATGTGGCATTATTTTTATTCAGATTGGAAAATAGACTGAGGTGAGGGACTTTGCATTTGCTATTTCACTATTCAAATGAATGAACATTGACAGTGAGTGCTGAAAATGGTGCCTGCAGTCTTGTGTGTAATTTAAAGCACAGCTCCTACATAAAAGTAATGGCTTTGAGGCTTTGAATGAAACCAAATAGTAAATGCACATTACCATAGTTCTCGGTAAAGAGCACATAGCAAGAGAAAAGAGAGGAAGAAAGAAATTGCAATCTCAAAATGCACAAGAAGAACTTCTATTTTCATCTTGTTTTTTGTTTGTTTGTTTATTGTTTTAAAAA
>NW_007876906.1:0-570 GCF_000696425.1 Galeopterus variegatus
TCTGCTCTGTGAACAGGGATATATTTTATGGTGGTGTTTCAGAATTAATTTTTACTGTGGTTATTTCAGAACCTTAGAAATATCATTCTGCTTTGAAAATGTTTTTATCCTCTATGAACTGCATAAATAATATTTAAAAACAGATGGACTTGCTGTAATTACAGTGTCTATAATGGACTCTATAATCAAACAAGACTTTCCCTCATCTTCCAAATCATAGTCTTAAAGTAGTATTTTTCCAATACAAAAACTCACTCTGTCAACTCCATCATTTTCATTATCAATATCAAAACTATCTGTTGAATGGCTGGGAAATAGTTGTCATCACACAGATACCATAGTCAATGAACAACACGTACTAACTGTAAAACACAGCCTGACAGGTTATTTATAATTATATTAATTGTTTCATGAACATAGACGTAAAAAGCTTAAACGAAATACAGGTATCAAGCCCAAATTGGCAGGATATGAAGTAGCTATTACATTACACATATAACTGAGTTTGACCCATGAATGCCAAGAGTGGTTTAACATTAGAAAAAATTGTAAATGTAATTTACCACATTA
>NW_007876907.1:0-570 GCF_000696425.1 Galeopterus variegatus
TACATTGTGATCATTTTTTGTGGCCCTTTACCAATTTCTCACTAACACCCCCTCCCTCCTTCTTTCCCACCTCTGGTAACCTTTTGAAAGTTCAATGTATTATTATGATTGTTGTTTCTTTCTTTCTTTTCTTCCTTATTTTTTTTTGTTTATTTATTAATTTATATTTTAACTCCCACTTATGAGATGTAGTGTTTCTCTTTCTGTGTCTGGCTTATTTCACTTCACTTAATTTTCTCTGAATTCATCAATGTTGCTGCAAATAGCATAATTTCATTCTTTATTATGGCAGAGTAGTAGTCTGTTGAGTATACATACAATGTTTTCCTTACCCAGGCTTCTGTCAGTGGACATTTACTTGGTTCCAACTCTTGGCTATTGTAAATAGAGTTGCAATAAACATGGGAGTTCAGGTAAACCTTCAACAAGATGATTTCCATTCCTTGCGTATATATATATATATATCCAACATTGGGATTGCTGGATCATATGGCAGTTCTATTTGTACATGTTTGAGAAACTTCCATACTGGTTTCCAAAATGGCTACACTTATTTATAGTCCCACCTGC
>NW_007876908.1:0-570 GCF_000696425.1 Galeopterus variegatus
AGTAATAACAATGTTACACAAACTTTTCCAGGCAATATATTAAGAAAGGACACTTCCCAATCGATTTTGTAAGGATGGAATAACATTAATACCAAAACCTTGATACAAATACCAAAAAAACTGAACATTATCTTCAGTCTCTCTAGTGAATGCAAGTGCAACAATCATAAATGAAACATTTGTAAATTTAATCACTTCAATCATATATATACATATATCCCTAATATGTATTGAAAACTTACTGTGTACTAAGTGTGAATTCTGTTGTGCTGTACACAAATATTCTTATCTAATTCTTACTACTAACTTATGAATTAGCCACTATTTTTAAACCCATGTAACAAATAAGACAACTGACATATGGTCAGGTTAAATGGATTACATTTTATCTATTACATTAATTAGTTGCATAAATTAAAAAACTACTGGAAAACTCTGGAACCTTCCAGAGACATGAAGATATGATTTCAAGAAGAGAAAATGTGGCTATGGGAGATGGGAAGGGGGATAGTTTGTGGTTTAAAACTCTGGTCCAAGCTACCATCATCTCACTCCTAACTGAATGTCCTT
>NW_007876909.1:0-570 GCF_000696425.1 Galeopterus variegatus
TCAGTGGACTGAGACATTTTGCTGGAAAGTCTTCCAATCACGTAAGCCAGTACCATGGGATTCTAATCAAATCTATCTGTCTACTCCACCCCCCCATGCATGTTTTGAATTACA
Organism: Galeopterus variegatus; assembly: GCF_000696425.1. Taxonomy (NCBI): domain Eukaryota; kingdom Metazoa; phylum Chordata; class Mammalia; order Dermoptera; family Cynocephalidae; genus Galeopterus; species Galeopterus variegatus. The sequence continues at coordinate 115 of NW_007876909.1, forward strand.
TCTGTTTCATTCTGTTACAGCAAATACGTGGAACACTTCAGGGGAGAGAAATCTTTCAAGAAAAATGATGGCTCACAAACTTGCCCTGGAGGAAAAAAAATAAAATAAAATAAAAGTTCTTGTCTTTGAAACACCTGCCAGCAAGTATTTTCCTATGTGCCAGTTATTGTTTTAGAAAAGTTCTCTCCAGAAACACAAGTGTAAATATTTTTTTGCAAGCTCCGAGTTCAATTTAAGTTGCTTGAAGTTCCTTGTATAATTATTTGTAAAAAATTTAAATAACAAGAAGAAACAAAAACAAAGAAAACCCATATTCATTTTCCTCTTCTCTAAAACTTTTGCCAGAAAGCAGTTCAATTGAAAATGCTGCAGTTTCAGGCTTTTTTTTTTTTTTTCCCCTGACTCAAATCCCTTGAGACAATTCTGTGCAATTTAAAGGCTATTATAAACCTTTAG
>NW_007876910.1:0-570 GCF_000696425.1 Galeopterus variegatus
AGAGTAAAGGATCCTTATATAATGTGAAAAATGACAACCTAGTTCTGGGGTCTCAAATATCAAGATTTCCTTTAGTTATCTGCTTGATATAAGAATAAAATTGTCTTTAAAAAGTGAGTTTTTTAAAATTAATATTTATAGTACATACTCATACTTCATACTCAGCATGCCTCAAAACAAATTCATTATTTTTTTCCTCAAGCATCCTTCCCTTTCCCTGTATGGATGGCATCACTAGTTGCATATTTGCCTAGATTAGAAGCTTCAGTCATTGTCACTTTCCCCCGTCCCTCGTTCTCACATTTATGAGCTCTCTCTCCCCAACATTTCTTCCCCTTTCTTTCTTCATTTCATTACTGCTACCCAGTCTTTTTCATCACTGTTATTTTTTTCTTTAACTGTTATTATAATCTCCTAACTGGTATTCTTCTCTTAAAACCTTGCCTCTTCAAAATACCCTCCACAGTTATACTTTAGAAAATGCTGAGCTGAAGCATATTGCTAATTTGCAGAAATACTTCCAGTAGCTCAATATTGCCTATTGCCTACAGAACAAGTAAAGTCCAGATT
>NW_007876911.1:0-570 GCF_000696425.1 Galeopterus variegatus
TTTTTTTTTTTTTTTTAGGCTGAATAATTTTCCATTGTATGCTTGTACCACATTTTCTTTATTCATTCCTTTGTCAAAGGACTTTTAGTTTCTTTCCACATCTTGGCTATTGTGAATAATGCCACAATGAACATAGGAATGCAGACATCTCTCTGTGATCCTGATTTCATTTCTTCTGAATAAAAACCCAGAAGTGGGATTTCTGGGTCATATGATGTTGGTCAAAGTGTACAAAGCTTAATTATGCAAGAAGAATAATTTCTGGAGACCTGATGTACAGCATGATGACAATAGTTAACAATGCTGTATTTGTTTACTTGTAATTTGCTAAGAGAGTTCTTAAATTAAATCTCAACACATACACACACAATGGTAACTATGTGAGGTAATGGACATGTTAATTAGGTTGATTATGGTGATCATTTTGCAGTGTATACATATATAAAAACATCAACTTGTACACCTTAAACATATACGATTTTATCTGTCAATAATATCTCAATAAAGCTGTTAAGAAAAAAGCAGTAAGTACTGACAAAGCAATTGTATAGCAATTAAAAATAATAATGA
>NW_007876912.1:0-570 GCF_000696425.1 Galeopterus variegatus
CTACTTAGGTATGTATTCTCTATCACAAATCAGATATCACAGACCACAGAGGGAGGCCAACTACCTCTTTTCAAATCTTACACATAGGATCTTGGAACAAAGGGTGAAAATGTTCTTTCCAATTATCCTCATTTGCAAAAACACTAAATCTGTTCCCAGGAGAATGAGAATGACCAGGAACACAGGGCTATTCCAGTAGGTAGAGTCTGGAGTCTGTGGTCACCATCAGTGATGTGGCATAAAGCAAATTATACTCACTTAGGGATGGAAGCGGGACAAAGACACAGTCATCTGACCTGAGTTGAGGGATATGGAACAGGAAGAACATCAGGGCTGCTCAGGGAGTGGTACAAGATACCCTGTTGTCTTTGTCAACTTCACAAATATGTAATATTAGCGTCCAATATTCTGCTCTTAAAGGATGCTTCTTTCTTTCTCGGAGTATCCTTTCTACAAATTTAAAAACTTTCTATATTCTAATTGTCTTCTTTCTCCTCAGGCCAGGCACACTAACTGCTGAACTGAGGGCAGTCATTCTCTTTGGTAGCTCAGATCCCACACAGTTATGCA
>NW_007876913.1:0-570 GCF_000696425.1 Galeopterus variegatus
CAACAAATACATTGATAAGAACTGTAGTAGATTAATATAAAGAGAGTAGAGGAAAATAATAATTTTAGACCTTGTTTCACCAGATGACAATCTTAAAAGTATCCACAGAAATTTACCATGTGAATAAAGACCCTTTGTGTTACATTTCATAAAAACCACTAATTTTCAAATAGTTTTCACTCAAGTGTAAATTCGCATTAAAAATAAACAGTGAGACTGATAACTGAAAATTCTTTTTCGTTTTTTTTTTTTTTTTTTTCCCTCTGTAATTTCGTAACCCTAATTCTGGCAATTAAAGATTTATTGAGGCTGTTCTGAAACAGTTACAGTTTTCTGGTTTTCAAAATCAATTTTTTCCTCTTTCTTAATCTTTCCAATGTTGCTACCCTTCTGCTATGGATTGAGTTGTGTCCCCACAAAGTTTAATATATTAGAAACTTAATTTCTGCTGCGACAGTGTTAAGAGGGATGGAAATTCTATTGTGCAATTGAAAGGTGGAGCCTTGAAAAGGTGATTAGATTGTGAGGGCCATGCCCCAGTGAATGGATTATTCCATTGATGGTTTGATG
>NW_007876914.1:0-570 GCF_000696425.1 Galeopterus variegatus
GCTTCACACAGCAAGACCCTTCATTTGTTAGTGCATACATTGGATTTCTGCTTTATTTTTGATTTAAAGTGAAAAAGGAAGAGGCTTCATTTTTCTTGGAAAGAACATTGCTGGTGTTAGCTAAGTGTGGCTATCTCGTATCATTTTCACATTTATTCTAGAATTATTTTCAAGTGGTGTTTTTAAATTTTAAAAAAATTTACAATTGATTTCTTAAGAAGAAAATTTGTTCTTTACAAATAGACATTTTAAGTAGAAAATTTAGTCTTTAGAAGTTACTTTGATTAGCAAAACTCAGTGAAAGATAAGAGTTCTCCAGGATAAATGAGGACAATTCTATCAGTTGCTTCCAACAGAATTTTAGAATTAGTGTTCTTTATGATTCCTTATAGAAATTATCAAGAATTGTGGATATGGTCTATATGATTGTCCATAGGTCATTTTCAAAAAGTATGGAAAGAGAAGGAGAAATTAGTAGCATGTATTGATTATTTGCCCTGGGCAAAGGATCTACTTTTCATTTACTGAATGTTAATTAATGATAATGCTGATATATAATCAGACATTCAT
>NW_007876915.1:0-570 GCF_000696425.1 Galeopterus variegatus
TGTGCAACCAATCGTCATTTCTACATGATTACAGTTGGCGCTCACCTCCTTCCCTACTTTCTACTAGCTCTTTAACAATCTGTTTCTGAGAGGCAAGGCAGATATTCTGGGATCTGTTTGTTTCTTAATAAAAACACCACAGGATCTGAAGCCTAACCCCAGACATCAGGTTTCCTCCAACATGTTGGGCGTTTATGGGTGTGGGGACTGAGGGCGACTGGCCTGTTACTAAAGGAGGTTGGCTGCAGAGCTGACCAAGTCCTCCAACCTTCTTACATCTCACCCCAGGGTCCCATCACCCGAGGCACTGAGATGCTTTCTCATCTGCAGCTTCTGCCTCCCCACACTCCACCTCCAGAGAGCTGGCACATCGGCCAGCTCCAGAGGCAACCCTTATGGGGATTCTGTGCATTCTTCCTTCAAACGCTTATGCCAGCAACTAGATTTTGATGTCTTCATTTCTATCATCTTTATTTAATTCAGGCCTTTATCACCTGTTATGGGTTCAATGTCCTCCATAAAGGTATATTGAAGTCCTAACTCCACATATCTCAGAATGTGACCTTAGTT
>NW_007876916.1:0-570 GCF_000696425.1 Galeopterus variegatus
TAGATATTTTTTTCCATACTCTATTTGGCTATCCTGGGTTTCCTCATTCTCCATGGCTCCACGTGTGTCTCTTCCTGGATCAAGGCAGTTATGTGGATTGCACGGGTAGTTCCCACCTTGGATGTGCAACAGCAGGGGAGCATAATTCTCCCAGTGGGTTGGGCCACAGGCTCAAGGTTCAGCACTTGCTCACTTCTTTCTGGTGGCTCTGCTTGTGACTCTCTTTGTGACAATGCAGTCAAGTGGTAGTGGTGGTGGGTGGTGGGGCCTGTGTGACATGGGAAGCTGTGGGTGGCTGTGGAGGGGAGCAGGACAAACTTCTCTGGGAGAAGATAGGCGATTGTTCTGGAACCAGACAATGACACCAGTGACTGTGTCAGTGTTGGCTGTGGGCTTGCTCTGGTCTTTTTCTGTGGGAGGTATGTGCCCTTGGCACCATGAGTTCACCATCTTCCCACAATTCTGTACTTTTTTAGTGTTATGTAAATAGCTCAAATATATTTCTTCCTAAATTTTTATTTGTGTTTCTGCATTTCTGTATTTCCCCACCACAGTACAAACTAGGGGATC
>NW_007876917.1:0-570 GCF_000696425.1 Galeopterus variegatus
TAGTACCAAGCCCAGTGGGGCATGTTTTTGGAAAGGGTGGGACATTGCAAGTCAGACATATCTGCTTCAGGCTTTGCTCCACACTTGGGCAAGATTTTTAACCTCTCAAAGCCTCAGTTCTTCCTCATTTGTAAAGTGGGAATAATAATACCTTCCTTGCATGATTGTGTGATTAGGGATAACATATGAAAGACGTATAGTGAATAGGAGCACAGATTCTGGAGCCCAACTTTTTGGGTTCAAATTTGAGCCATGACACTCACTAGCTGCAAGAACTGGGGCAAGCCCATAGGCTTCCCTGCGTCATTTTCCTCGCCTGTAAATGTGGATGATGATAAGTTACATCACAGGTTGTTGTGGCAGTTGAATGGTATGGAATGTCACCTGACATATAGTAAATGCTATCTCAGTGCTTGCCATTATTACTAATGTCATTTCAAACATTGCCAGGCACACACACAGCAAGTGCTTAAAAAAGACTGGTTGTTATTTAATTTAAGAGTATTTGACTAGGGGGTCAAGGTACTATCTCTTAATTTAGATGTAACGGGCACACATTTACAGGGTTAA
>NW_007876918.1:0-570 GCF_000696425.1 Galeopterus variegatus
GAAAAATGGCCTGAGACCAGGTTTCTCTAAGGTTGTGGTGGGGAGTTGCTGTCATAGGTGAAAGAAGGAAGTCAGAATTTAAAATTAAGTAGAGACATCTTCTACACAGATGAAAATACTTCAGGTAATCTCACAGCTGCTGCCAGAAAGAATAGATAGTAGCCAAAGGATAGTGCCTCAGAGGAAGCCTGGCTATTTGCATTTACAGATATAAATTTCTCTCCACAAAATAGCCCAGCCTTCTAGCTAATCTTATTTTTTCAGTCTCCATGAATTAGCTATCTTGAGATATGTCAAAGATATATATTTTGGGGCCTAAAAAATATTTTCCTGTCTACATGGGTATGGTGGGAAATTATATTTCTGAGCATCAGACAAATTGAGAGTCTTTTGACATTTTTACATTTCCTTGGATTACTGATCACTCCTGTTTTGAAAGTTTTCCAGGGAAAAATAATTTTGGCCATACACTATGATATAAAACTCTGGAAATTAAAGCCTACCTTTGTTTAGGTGTCGAAATGGGTCCAAAGTTGCTTCCTAAAGAAAATTTTATTTTATTATTTTTTT
>NW_007876919.1:0-570 GCF_000696425.1 Galeopterus variegatus
GCTGGAGTTATTATTTCACATCCACAAGCATCAATAGTTTATTATAAAATTGTTGCTTGTGATTTAAGAAAAATTCTAAATTTAGAAGATAGATTTACACAAAAATCACCATAACCATTTTTGGTTATGTCCTTTTACCTCTCAGTGGCTTCAAACACAAGCAGAGAACTAAAAATTTAATAACAATTATTATCTTTATCATTTCAAGCACAATTCCTTCTTACTAACTCACCTAAACAATGTGCAGAATCTCCTCTTCGCTCTCCATTTCAGTTTAGCATGAACTCCAAGTCATTGACTAGCCCTGCAGGGAGGGGTTTTAGGGGATCAACAGGTACTCTGAAGGTACTTTTTTTTAAAAGTTCACATTCAGACCAAGCCATTAGCGAGGGCCTGACCCCATCCAGACCAGGAAGCCCTGAGATTTAAGAAGTCTGCAGAAAGGAGGCCCTGGAATATTGGTCTTCCTCATAGTCTTAAAAGTAAAGAAAGGAGATTTTCAGCTGCTCAGTAGTAACTGCAGTTATACTCACCCCAGCACGAGTATATCCAGGATCCAAAGAGTTAGAT
>NW_007876920.1:0-570 GCF_000696425.1 Galeopterus variegatus
ACTAGGTTGTTTATCCGAAGCCTCCCCCACGAGACTGTAGGTTCGCCAAGGGATTTTTGTTTGTTCTTTTACTGAATCCCCAGCTCTCTGAATCTTGCCTGGCCCCCATAGGCATTCCATTGGTATTTGTTCATTGAATTAATGAATAAACCAAGTGGGAGTGACATGGTGAGTCTGGACCTATTCGGAATGTCTTCAGGTGAGCGTCACATTGAGGACCTTGCTGCACAGAAAGCAGTCAGAATTGGAGCGAGCAAGCGCTTCAGGAGAACCTCCTGACTTAGTCTCCACGTGCTCTAATGCAGTGCTTAGACCATGGAAGCCACAGCTTGCTTGCTTTATTTATTTATTTATCTATTTATGTATTTTAACCTGTGTGTATCTTCTTTTTTCTTTTCCTTTGGTGGCTGGCCAGTACAGAGATGGAACCCTGGGCCTTGGTGTTACCAGCACCACACAGTAACCAATGGAGCAGCCCCGCCAGCCCCGCCATGTGCATGTTCAAAGGCTAGGAAAGTGCACTTTCTTTGCAAATCATTCTGAGAGCTTCCTTACAAAAAGCATCTCAGG
>NW_007876921.1:0-570 GCF_000696425.1 Galeopterus variegatus
GTAGAATAAAATGATATTACGCTAATATTATCAGGAACCAATATTTTCAGTATTAGAGAAAAATACATTTTTTCATTTCAAAGAGGCTATGTAAAAATCTTAACTTAAAGACATGGTGTATTAAATATTTGTTAATCTCATGATTTAGAAAACTAATATGCCTACTCACTTAAAAGTCCTAAAAAATATGATCAACTTAGTTTTAATGCCTATCTATAACTCCTAGCATATAGTCTGTAAATAACATGTTCCACAGGTTATTAATGAAATGGCTGATTCTAGCAAATGTTCAAAGTGAGGCTCAGAAAACAAAGAAATTATCTAAAATGTCAGGAACTTTTTGAAAGGATGCAGAAGTCAACTTGAGATTCCCATTGGCCAAAGATGTGGCAATTTGGAAAACTCTTCAGAGAAATTGTTTCATCGTGAAGTAAACTACAAGAAAAAAAGAAAAGAAAAGAAAGAAAAGCAGGAACAGGGAATTTACATATTAAGAGGATTTAAGTGACCTAAAAAACAATATATTTTTATAACCTATACATGGTGACAAGAATTAATAATAATGTATTA
>NW_007876922.1:0-570 GCF_000696425.1 Galeopterus variegatus
TTCAAAATACTAAAAGACAGAGATTGCCAGCCAAGAATACTCTACCCCGCAAGGCTATCCTCCCAAAATGAAGGGCAAATAGTATATTTCTCAGACAAACAAAAACTGTGGGAGTCCACTAACACATGACCACCCTTACAAGAAAATCTCAAGGGAGTACTGGGTTTGGTACCTGAAAAATAAATACCACTGCCATAAAAACCCAAGAAAAATCAAAGCCCACCAGTATAATAAAAATGGCATTCATGAAGAGAAAACAAACAAACAAAAAGGCTATCTACAACCCAAGGAACCAACAAATACAGAAAACAAACAGTAAATCAGAAAGAAAGGAACAAAAGACACCTAAGACATCCAAACAATAATCAATAAAACTCTAGGATTAAATCAACACTTTTCAATAACAACTTTAAATGTAAAAGGCTTAAATTCCCCAATCAATAGACACAGACTGGCTGACTGGATTAAAAAGGAGGACCAAAATTTATGCTGTCTTCAAGAGACCCACTTCACCCATAAAGACTCACACAGACTAAGAGTGAAAGGATGGAAAAAGATTTACCATGCAAA
>NW_007876923.1:0-570 GCF_000696425.1 Galeopterus variegatus
CCAGCCTCTGAAACTGTAAGCAATAAATTTTGTTTTCTTACAAATCACCCAGTTCCAGGTAATTTGTTAGAAGCAACAGAAATGGACTAACACAGAAAGAATCGAGCTCAACATGTTTAAAAAGCAAAAATTGGGCCGACCCCGTGGCTCCCTCGGGAGAGTGCGGTGCTGAGAGCGCAGTGGCGCTCCCACCGTGGGTTCGGATCCTATATAGGGATGGCCGGTGCGCTCACTGGTTGAGCGCGGTGCGGTCGACACCAAGCCAAGGGTTGCAATCCCCTTACTGGTCACACACACACACAAAAAAGCAAAAATTGCACATTCCTCCCCTTCCTACTTCTAATAGTACTATGGACACATGTAATAACCACTTCCATTCTAAAATTGTTCAAATTCACTTCACACTGTGATTATGTAGTTGAGAAAATTTGACTCCAGTGGAAATTTATGTTCATTCATAATATTATATGACCTATAGCTCATTTTCTCAAATGACTGTGAATTAAACATCTTGCCACCAAATATGAGAGACCCCAAAATAGTTTTTTTAATTTATAAGGAAATGAAATT
>NW_007876924.1:0-570 GCF_000696425.1 Galeopterus variegatus
CCCAGGGTTGTCTTTTCCCTCTCTCTCCCTCTGGCCTTGCTCTTCTGCCCAGCCTCAGAGAGGGCAGCAGAATCTGTGGAGCTCAGAGATGGTGCTCAAGTGGGATCAGACAGTTGTCCAGGCTGGAATCGGTCACTTCTCACCTGGGGTCACGGCCTGGCCTGGCTGCTGTGGCTGTCATGACTAGGAGTCATTAGGGATGGGAATGTCTCTTCTCTGGCTGGGTTAGACCCAAGTTGGTGGAAGCCAAGTTGGTGGTCCCAAGGTAGGAGGCAGCCATGGTGTGCCCAGACTGTGTTTGGCTTCCCAGCCCCGGCACAAGCAGCCCCCCGACAAGGCAGCCTCTATCTCTGTGGTTCCCACCAGTAATGACTGCCTAAGCAATCCATTAGGAATTTTCAACCAACATCACAAAATCACAGTCTAGTTGACTTAAACAACAAAATTGGTTCTTATAACTAAAAAGTCTAGAGACAGGGCAGGTTTCAGGCGAGTCCTGATCCAGTGGACCAATGATATCCCCAAGGACCTGGTGTCTTTCTGTGCCTCACCTCTTCCTTCCACAGGGTC
>NW_007876925.1:0-570 GCF_000696425.1 Galeopterus variegatus
GACCAAATTTTATTTAATTTTAATTAATTTAAATTTAAGTCAAATATCCACATGTGGCTACTGTATTGGACAGTGCAACCCTAGAAAGTCTGGCTTTTCAGACTGACCAGAGCCAGGGACTCCTGAACTGATTATGTCTGATAGGGGGAGAGTGGGCAGTTCCTGAGACTCAAGCTCAGGGAGTAATGGAGGGAGGAAGGTCTGGGGCCATTTGAGAAGGACTCCTGTGCCCCTCTCTTTTCTGAGAAGGACCCAACCCATGTTGGCTGGAGGATGAAACCATGCCATCCAGCTTCAACCTCTGTCTTTCCTGAAGGCTTAGGACTTGGCCATCTCTCACTTGGGTGTCAGGCGTCAGGTGTCACCTGACCAGAAACTGGTCCCCTCTTTCTCCCACACACTCAATTGGGTGCTTCCCTAGCACCTGGGATGCCTCAGCTGTGGTCACCTATTTACTTGGCTGTCTGACTGACTCGCTCTACCTGGCACATAGTAGGTCTTCAGGAAGTGTTTCACTGGGGGAGATCAGAGTCACATCATCGTGCATCATATTCTTGCTATATGACCTCA
>NW_007876926.1:0-570 GCF_000696425.1 Galeopterus variegatus
GTTCTCAAATGCTTTTGGAGGGAATATGACTTGGTAAAAGTGACCTTGATAAAATGGATTGAAATTTAATATGCATGCATCTTTGAGGATTTATAGTCTAGGTGTCTATTTTGGAGAGGCAGCTAGGGCTCAGAGAGATACAGCAATTACACACAGACACACAGATGTTAAATGCCAGAAATGGGAATTGCATGTAAGTCTGTCTGGTTTTACAATCCTATCATGATCCACTATTAAAAAACATATGAAGAAAAAGTTCAGTCTCATTTGTTATTAAAAGGTAGATATTAAAACAACCTGAGGCCATTTTCTTCCTGTGAAATAGTTGTATATTAAATACAAAGGCCTAGGGTTGACGATGTTGCAGGGAAATGGACAGACTTATTCTCTGCTGCTGGAAGTATAAATTAATACAGCATTTGACGAGGATAAATTGATACTTGCCCAAACCATAAAAATAGGCATATTCTATGGCTCAGCAGTTCCACCTTTAGGAATTTATCTTTAGGAATGCATCATGGATGCACAAAGATATCTATGTATGAATTTATCACAGTGTTCACAATTGTT
>NW_007876927.1:0-570 GCF_000696425.1 Galeopterus variegatus
AGAGGACGAGTTGCTTCTTACGGATGAGCAAAGAGAGTAGTTTCTTGAAATGGAATCTACTGGTGAAGACGCTGTGAACATCGTTGAAATGACAACAAAGGATTTAGAATATTACATGAGCTTAGTTGATAAAGCAGCAGCAGGGTTTGAGAGGATTGAACCCAATTTTGAAAGAAGTTCTACTGTGAGTAAAATGATATCAAAAGCACTGCATGCTACAGAGAAATATTTTATTAAAGAGTCAATCAATGCATCAAACTTCACTGTCTTATTTAAAGAAATTGCCACAGCCACCACAGCCTTCAGCAGTCACCACTTTGATCCGTCAGCAGCCACCAACGCCGAGCCAAGACCCTCCACCAGCAAAAAGATTACAACTTGCTGAAGGCTCAAGTCATGTTTAGCATTTTTAGCAATAAGGTATTTTTCAATTAAAGCATGTACTTTTTTTGACATAACGTTTTGCATACTTAATAGACTACAGTATAGCATAAACATAACTTTTATACGCACTGGGAAACCAAAAAGTTTGTGTGACTTGCTTTACTGTGATATTTGCTTTATTGTGAT
>NW_007876928.1:0-570 GCF_000696425.1 Galeopterus variegatus
TTACCCCATTGCTCAAAAATACTAAGGAACAGCAGGAGATGGAAGGAATGGCTGATATTGCACAGTTAGATGGGGGTCTTCAAAAAGTTCATAAAAAAATTCATATTATCTTTTAACTCCACTTTTCCATGAACTTTTTGAAGTACCTTCATATTTCAAAATGTGACACTCTCATAAGAATGCTTTCTTAAAACATTTACTCAAAATGTCCTTGGTTTTGTACTTTCTGAAATTAATTCATGAAACATTTTCTACTAGTCTCAGTAACTTGCTATGGAATGTACAAAAAAACTATTTAAAATTGAGTTTTGAACTTTGAACATGTTCATTTTTAGTTTCATCTAATAATGTCAAGTACACCAAATCTTTTCTATCCATTGGAGATGAGAACATTTTCCCTGTGATGTTTAAACTTAATTCCAGAGTCTCAGTGGCACCAGTAATCATTCTTCTTTCCTCCTATACATTAAAGTGGTCTTCTTAATTGCTATAATATTCACAAGGAGACAATTGGAACTGGAGTACCCTCAGTCGAAGAATACCATTATAAATGATAAAAATGAAGTGGTA
>NW_007876929.1:0-570 GCF_000696425.1 Galeopterus variegatus
TAGGGAACCGACAAGAACACAGTGTAAGAGAATGTGCCATGGCAGTGTTAACAGGCTGCTGGAGAAATCCCTCCACTGGGCCTGAGACCCCTTTGACTTGGTCACGTAATTTGTTTTTTCCCCTCTCTCAATTGTAAGTGGGTTGATAATAAATCTGAGGTTTTCATTTCCAAGCAAGGTACACTGAGACTTAGGTACCCCTTTCAAGAAAAATGTTGTTTGTCAGTAGTGAGGAAGAATTGCACAGTGTCTGAAGGTCCTTATGGAAATTATTTTGTTTTGACTGATAATTACATTGGTCTAAAGGAGTTTTTTTCGTTTTGGTTTTTGTGTAAAGTTCTTTTCCAATAAATATATATGGGAATATGTATATATTTGAATGTTTGTTTGCTGTTTTAGTGCAGGAGTTGTGAACTATAGTCTTGGGGCAAATCTGGGTCATCGCTTGTTTTTGTAAATAACGTTTTATTGGAACAGAGCCACTCGCATTCATTTGGATATTGTGCTTCAAAGCAGCCACATGACAACTGTGACAGCAGAGTTAAGTAGTTACAACACAGACCATCTGGC
>NW_007876930.1:0-570 GCF_000696425.1 Galeopterus variegatus
CAGAATAGGGATGTGTAATCCAGCACTTGGTTCTATAGCACTTGAAAATCAAAATTCTGGAAGTCTTATAACTTGTCCTTGAAATATACATATAGAAAACTGTGTAAATCATATAAGTGATTTTTACAAACTGAAAGCACGATTATCTGTCTTAAATAATAAAGCCTGGGTTGATCAGGGATGCTTTTGTGCTCTGTACCTGTCATTTGCCTGTTTACTCTCAGATTCATTCTTACCCCTTCTCTGCTCTGCCGTGTAATTGCAGTTCCTGGTTTCCTTGCCTTCTGGTAGGTTCAGCCAATAAAAGGCAATGATGGAGAATTGAAGGACATAAGGGGGAGAAAAGCCAAGATATTTTTACCTCTCTGGCACTGTCTCAGCGCATCTGGAAGCAGCTGTGCCTCCTTTTAATTCCAGATCCCTTCAGGGACTCCTCTCCTCCATGAAGCCAGCTTTCACCGGGCAGCACTGTTGAGGTTTCACCTCCCTTGGGATGGCTCAACTTCTTAGCTTTTTCCTTCCAGTCTTAGATTGGCAGAGCCTTCCTGCTTGCTAAACTCTCCTGGTTTT
>NW_007876931.1:0-570 GCF_000696425.1 Galeopterus variegatus
GGCATGTTTTACGTGGTTTTACACCACCTACCACGTTCTGGTTTAAAGAGCAAACCCCAGATATCCTCGGTGGGCATCGGAAAGGTTGGGGGGTCACAGGATTGGGTTGTTAATGGTGTCTCTCATTAAGAGAGCAGTTCCACAGAATCCATTCCCAGTCATTAAGCACTTACCTGAGATGCAGATCTGGGCCTTGCAGCCCGCTGGACATTGGAGAGGGCCCTTCAGATGACAGGACTCCTCTGTGGCTGGCGCTGACACGCTCTAGTGACGGGTAGGCCATTGACTGCAGCCGGAGGTTCTTGATTTCGGAGGGGAGTCTAGGCCACAATTAAGTTCACATCATCAGACAAAAAGAACTGGGAGGAGGGTGGAGAATCCCATTAACTGAGAGTTTTACGGACGAGACACTGTAAACCCGTTGTCTTTTTTCTTTATGAAAACACCGGAGGTCAGGTTTATTGTGTCCATTTTGGAGATAAGGAAGCTAGGCCGTGCCTTGGTGAAGTAAACTTGCCCAGTCCTAGTGCTTGCAGCCAGATCTGCCTGATTCTAAAACCTCTGTCCTTT
>NW_007876932.1:0-570 GCF_000696425.1 Galeopterus variegatus
AGCTTTCTGCTGAGAAGTCTGCTAATAGTCTAATGGGGGCTCCCTTATAGGTGACTTGATATTTTTTTCTTACTGCTCTTAGAATTCTCTTTGTCCTTGACATTTGACACTTTAACTACAATGTGCCTCGGACAGGACATTTTTGGATCGAATTTATTTGGAGATCTTTGAGATTCTTCGATTAGAAAGTCTGTATTGCTCCCAAAACAAACGCACACACATATACACAAAGGGACATGAGGAAACTTTTGGAGGTGATGTATATCTTTTTTACATTAATTGTGGTGGTGGTATTATGTGTGTATACATGTCATCATCAAATTGTATGTTATAAACATGTGCAGTTTTTATAGTATATCAATGATACCTCAATAAAACTTTTTAAAAAACACAAACTATAGTTTCATTAGCAGGAGAATGGTGAGTGATCCTAATAGGCTTTCTCTAATTCTGAGGTTTATCTATTAAAAATTCCAAAGAAGAAGTGAAATAATGTGGTTTTCCTAGTAGATAGCACTCATCTATGTTTTCCCCTATTTTTATATTGATGTTTTTGTCCATGGAAATCTT
>NW_007876933.1:0-570 GCF_000696425.1 Galeopterus variegatus
TTTTAATGATCTATAACCATTAAATAACTTTAAGATAAACAGTGGTCTTATTATAAGGAAGGCAAAGTGAAAGATATTTTTTTTTCCAGCCGGATTGTTGTGTTTGGAAATGAGATTCCAAGAACAGGATAAAAAATACCAAACTTCATCAAATCTGACAACAGAAATTGTAAGAAACATCCTGAATTTCCAGAGTCATTAAAATGTGAACAAATATTCATCTTAGAATTGATAAAACATGGTATTATGGTATAAAGACATCTGTGCAAAATTGTGTACACACACACACACAGAAATGGGTTGATCATTAAATTTTACTCTCCTTTACCCACCCTTTTCTCTCTTCTTCCTCTGCATTTCTCCCTAATTATATATTTCTATTTCTATACTTATTTACATTCTCATATTAAATACCTGTCTTTGTTTTTTCCTTTCTCTTTTAACTTAGAGCAACACCAGTGAAATGAAGGAATATGAATGTGTTTATTGTTTTTCATCCTGTGGGTATATCTCTTTGAACTTTGAAAACCATTAATTTTTTTTCCTCTTCTTAGTCTTGCCTCCTCTGTT
>NW_007876934.1:0-570 GCF_000696425.1 Galeopterus variegatus
CTGGAGGGTGGGGGGAATGGTTAGTGACTGCTAATGAGTACCTGATTTATTTTAGGGATAATTTAAGTATTCTAAAATTAGTTTGTGATGATCATTGCACAACTCTGAATATACTAAAAAATGTTTAATTGTATGGTTTGGATGAATCACGTAATATATGAGTTATATCTCATTAAAGCTGCTTTAAAATAATTATCTAAGTTAAAAAGAGAGTTTAGTCATTTTTCTCTTAAAGCTACTCTACTCTTTATTAAGAGAAGCAAGCTTTGAAGGACAGGCTAACACTCTCATGAGTGTCAGGGAGCCAACAAAAGCCACAAACAGAAAGGATGGATTCTATAAACATGTAAGTCCTAAGGTGTTCCCAGACTGATAAAATACTACTTTTAATAATACATCCCACACCAGCTTTATGATATGTGACAGAACAGAAAAGCCAGATCCCTCATATACTATGACTCTACAAGATCAAATTTTGTCATGGCCATTCACAAATTTAAATGGCTGGGATAATAAATCCCACCCTGTCTTAGTTATGTCCATTAGGCTTTACTGTGCTCCTGACCTAAG
>NW_007876935.1:0-570 GCF_000696425.1 Galeopterus variegatus
GGTCCGGTACGGGGGCAACACTGAGGGTTGCGATCCATTGCCGGACACGGAAAAAGACACAAAAAAAAAGAAAAAGGGGCCTTGACAGCTAATCCAGTGAGAGTTCAGAAGTGGGGGGGTTCCCTGCCTGGCTGCCACAGTTTCCCCTTTGATAGAACAGAAAAGTTTTCTTTCGTTCATTTACCCAAATGAGCCTTAAACAAGGGTCAGGGTAGATCAGTATGTGTGAGAACAGCAATATTTTTTGAAGAGGTGTATTCAGGATGTATTATCTCTTTATAATTAAAAACAAACTATTGTTTTCCTCTTAAACTTTGGAGAAAGTTGAGTCCAGCTAAAGCATCTGGCCTCCTTAGGGAGCACAAAGATAGAGTCCTCATTAGCTCCCGCAGCGACTCCTGAGGTTGGGGAGGGAAGGGCAGGGGATCTCCACTTTATTCATGTGCTGTCTGGTTTTCCTGTCACTCCACCGGAAGGCAAGGGTACAGGCTGACACATTTCGTTCATCCCTGCATCCCAACACCTAGAACCAGGCCTGACTCCTGTAGTACAACTCTTGAAGAAATTGAC
>NW_007876936.1:0-570 GCF_000696425.1 Galeopterus variegatus
CAAAAAGTGTATGGACTGGAAAGAAAGAAATAGAGCTGGCTTTATTTGCAGCTGACATGATTGCCTACATAGAAAATCCAACAGAATTGGCAAAAGACTACTAGTGCTAATAAGTGATTATATCAGCTTTGCAAAATTCAGGGTTAGTTTTTGTTTGTTTGTTTGTTTGTTTGTTTGTTCGTTTCCTTTTTTGTCTTTTTTACTGACCGGTAATGGGATGGCAACCCTTGGTGTTGCACCCGCACCGCGCTCAGCCAGTAAGTGGGAACCGGTCTCCACATGGGATCCGAACCCTCGGCGGGAGTGCCGCCGCGCTCCCAAGCGACGCACTCTCCAGTGCGCCACCGGGCCGGCCCCAGGGTTAGTTTTTATAAAAGTCAGTCTCTTCAGTATCTACCATCAATGAACAAATGGAATCTAAAAATAAAACCACAACACCACTAATGTTAGCACCCCCCAAAATGAAATACTTAGGTATAAATCTAATGAAATTTGTACAAAATATATATGAGCAAAACCACAAACTCCCGTGAAAGAAATCAAAGATGAACTAATAAATGGAGTGATATT
>NW_007876937.1:0-570 GCF_000696425.1 Galeopterus variegatus
GATGGATGACATAAAAATGAAAAACATATGTACATCTGGGGGAAAAACCCTCTAATATAAAGGTAAAGGGCAAGCAACAGATCGGGAAAATATTTGCAACATGTAATTCAGTCAAGGGAGGGGCCGAATTTCCTAAGAACCGGGACCAGTGAGGGCAGAGACATTGCTCCAGCCTCGCAGGCTAATGCTTTCCCCACTATTCAACTCTTCATTCATTCACTCAAAAATTGTGTTGAGTGCCCACCAGGTGCCTGGTATTGGGCTCTAATGATGTTCAAAAACAGAAATGGTCCCTGCCCTCATGGAGCTCGCAGTTCAGTGCAGGTGACAGATATTCACATAATCACACTCAGGAGTGTACAGCTACAACCTGAGCTAAATGCTGTCAAGGGAAGAAGAGGGTGGAACAGCGGACCCAGCTTAGACGGGGAGTGTGGCAACACTTGAGCTGAGACTGGAGCTGAGTAGGAGTTCAGGAGTGTGTGGGTGTGTATGTGCACATGCGTGCGCATGTGTGTGCCTGTGATCGTGGGAGGCATTCCAGAGGGAAACAGAGTGTGCAAAGGCCCG
>NW_007876938.1:0-570 GCF_000696425.1 Galeopterus variegatus
CCTTTCCCCTGAAACCAGAGGAGGCCGGTGTGAACCCCAGCCCCATACCGCGTGCACAGGCCCCAGACCCCGAGGCCAGCAGGGCTGCCCGCTCGCAAGCTGCTTTCCTTTGAGACCTTCCGTTGCCTTGTAACATATCTGTACATAGTGAGGGACCGATGGTGACCTGGGCCACCCCAGCCGGGCCCCGCCGCCGCGAGCTGGGCTGCAGACAGGAGCTGGGCGTGGGAGGGGCGGCCCACAGCACAGCGGCCTGCAAGAAAATAGTTCTCTATTATTTTTATTACCAAATGCTTCTTTCTGAGTAAAATATGGAAAATAAAACATTTACGGAAAACTTTCTGTGTCAGCTGCTGTCCGCTCCTTGTGGGTCTTTAGCACTTGGGGTAAATGCATTCCGAGGGCGTGATCCACACGCTGGACCGGGACCGCGGCGGAGGGGGGTCTTTGTGCTCAGCCCTTGGCCACTCGAAAGACCTGTCACTCTGCTTCTTGCTGGGCCTGCCTGAAGGCCGGGCCCGAGTGTGGGGTCCAGGAGGAGCAGGAAGGCGGCCAGGCCCAGCGCTGGCC
>NW_007876939.1:0-570 GCF_000696425.1 Galeopterus variegatus
CTTCATGCAGGGGGGACGCTGTGTACAAGGGGGGATTGACTTTGGCCCCGTAGGACAGCAGAAGCTTCACGCACTCAACACTGCCCGAGGCGCAGGCGTCACAGAGTGGGGTGCTGCCATCAATGTTGCGGGCATCCACCTCATGGGGAAGAAGAAACACATGTCAGAGGGCAGGAGATACACACAACCTACTTTCTCATCCCGATGTGGATTCATCTCTGCAGACACACTTCTTAGAAGCACAGGTTTGCTAGCATGGGCTAAGGCACCAAGCCAGGCGAGGAGATTCAAAGAGAAGGACATGGTTGGGGGAGCCTCCTAAGTACAGAAGTCATCCCAATGGGTTCTTTTCTCTTTGGGCAGGATAAGCTCAGCCTCACCCCCACCACCCCAAACACAAAGCACAGAATGGGAAAGGAGAGCCCTTGGCTGCTACAAGCTGGTGGAGGCAGGGCATAGAAGGCTTTCAACTCGAGCCTCCGCTGGAAGGAGTGCCTGAGATGGCTCCCCATGCCTCCTCCAGGGTAAAAATCACAGGCAGGAAAACGGCCACTCCCCAACTGGCAAATT
>NW_007876940.1:0-570 GCF_000696425.1 Galeopterus variegatus
GAGAGAGAGCAGTTGCAGGAGAGTGACAGGAATGGAAGATAGATTGTAAACAGCAGGGAGCAGGTAAAGACATAACAGAACAAATATAGCCTGAAATCTAAAACCTCAAAATCCCCAAAGCTGTGAACAAATGTGAGGTTATTTATATATTTTAATTCATTCCCTTTAGTGCAATTATTTATATGTTTTTCTTGAGAGTATTAATGTGATTGATTTTAGGGTACCATCTCAGATGCCCTGGGTGTTTCATAATATGTAGTAGATGCCCCAGTATAAGTCAGGATAAGGTAGTCTATGCTGCAGTAACAAGCACACCCTAAATGGCAGGGGCCTACACAATGTCACTCATTGTGGGTCAGCTGGGACTTTCTTCCCGTCATCTGCACAAGGGACCTTGGCTGTTGGAGCAGCCATTACCTGGGATACTGCCAACTTCATGCCAGAGGGACCTGAGGACATGACGCATGGCTCTCAGAACTTCCTGGAAGTGGCACACTTCACAGTTGCTCACCTGTCGTGGGACAAGCCACGTCATGTGACCATGTGAGCTCAGTAAAGTGGAGATGAATA
>NW_007876941.1:0-570 GCF_000696425.1 Galeopterus variegatus
TACAGAAGATGAACAGAGTGTCTCTTGACTGTGTGACCCAGACACAGTGAATGATTAGGTAATTGTAATAAAATATGGAGTATTCTCAAGTAGGATCCCAGAATGCTTGAATCCAGATTTTTGGACCCCTATCCAAATAATCAGAGACATCTCTAGATTATGCAAAAATCCAAAGAGGGAAAATCTAGAGAAACTAACATCAGAATTCTTCATAAAACAGCTCAGTTAAATCACCCTACAATAAAGCTTCATCTTAGCTCTCAGAGCCTCCATTTAGCATTTATTTCCCATAATGAAAAGCTATCAATGCAGAATCTCTAACAAGAAAGAGAAAGACAAAAATCAGCGAAACAGAAGCATTGCATAGTCAGTGAAGAGAAAACATTAAAAAAAAAAAAAACTCATATCACTAATACTCTCAGAGACAAAATAAAAGACACTACACTAACGAAACAAGAACAGGCTGTTCCAAAATGTAATATTCCAGGAATCAAATAGAGAACTTTGAAGATTAAAAACTTGGTAAAATAAAAGGAAAAAACTAAACAGAACAGTTTAAGGTATATATAT
>NW_007876942.1:0-570 GCF_000696425.1 Galeopterus variegatus
AGAAGTCAGATGATTTATTATGCTAGTGGTTCCAGGTGAACTCCTGCTCCAAATTTCTGGGCCCTGAGTTCAAGGAAAACTGGGGTTATATACCTTTCTTGAGCAAGAACGCAAGCTTTTCTATTGGCTCTGTCTGTATCCAGGCAGAGTCACCCAAATTGGTGGCTTCCTAAAATGGGTGAAGGGCTTCATTAAGCTGGGTTACAGAGGCAGGAAATATGGTTAAGGGGCTTTTTGTAAAGTGAGCTGACAGCTTCTCACACACAGGCAAAGCTGACAGCCAGGCAAACCACAGAGTTACAAAAGCCAGAGATGCAATCAGCTGTTGACCTTAACACAACTCTCGGTGTCTCTTACAAGCAAGCACATTCCAGCTGCAAAGTTAAAACAAGGGCGGGGGGGGTGGGGCAGAATCTTATATTTTGGAGTCCTCTTCAGGATTATATCATCTGCATATAGGGAAAATTTGACTTTGTCTTTTCCAATCTAGATGCCCTTTATTTCTTTCTCTTCCCTGATTGCTCTGGATGGTACTTCCAATACTATGGTGAGTAGGAGTGGCGAGACTGG
>NW_007876943.1:0-570 GCF_000696425.1 Galeopterus variegatus
ATTGGAATGTTTTCCTTACAATTACACTGGGCGTATATGTTTTGAGGAGGAAGTCACAGAGGTAAAGTGCCACTTTCAGCCCATTACACCAAGGGTATGCGCTACCAATAGTACTCATCACTGTTGAGATGATCGTGCTCATGGGGCAGGGTGAGCGTTTGCCAGGTTCCTCCCTGTAAAGTTACACTTTCCCCTTCCATGCAGTGCTGTCTGGAAGGAAGTCGCTGTGCACAGCTCATACGTAAGAAGTGGGGAACACACTCCACCTCCCGGAGGGCGGATACCTACATACATTATTTGGAATTCCTCTGCACTGGAGATTTGCCTCTTCTCCCCCATTTATTAGTTTATTCAGTCATTTTGTGTCAGTATGGACTCATGAGTATTTATTTTATACTTTGAGTTGTAATCTGATAATTCTTTATTTTGGTGTCCAGCGTGTCAACGTTTGGCCGTCAAGCGCTCTTCAGCTGAGTCCTGTGTCGCACTGATGTGCCCACCATTGAGGATCTTTGTGTCTTTGTTCTGCTGCGTCTGGCACTACCTCACTCCCTGGCACAGCCAGTGCTC
>NW_007876944.1:0-570 GCF_000696425.1 Galeopterus variegatus
TGAATGGTGACAAGCAGGTAAACTTATGGAATTTGGATACGTGTAAGTTAATTTTAGTGAGATTAAAGTGGCAGAATGTATCTTAGTGGAGTAAACCACTTTCATCTGATATATTTAGAATCATTAAGGGTCTGTGGGTGTGTCACATATTTTTTAGTTATATTTTGACACAGTGATTGAAAACCTTCTACTTGGCAGTGGAGCACTCTTCTATTCACTCTGACATGCAAAACAGATGGAAGCGGAGATGCTCTGCTGAAGTAGGAGCAGGGAGCTGTATGATGACCCAGCACTGCCCTACTCAGCACCAGGCACCTTTGTGGGACTGCTTGCTTTCCACAATTGGAAAGGTTCATTTTAATCTGATTCCTATCTCTGTTCCCAGTGTCTAGCATGTGTCTAGGCATGGAGAAATTACATGGTGAGTATTGGTGAGTGGATGGATGGGTGGATGGTGGATGGATGGATGGATGATGGATGGATGGATGCATGCATGCATGCATGGATGGAGGATGGATGATGGATGGGTGGTTGTGTGGATGGATGATGGATGGATGCATGCATGCATGC
>NW_007876945.1:0-570 GCF_000696425.1 Galeopterus variegatus
ACTATTTACAATAGAAAAGATATGCAATCAACTTAAGTGTCCATCAACAAATGAATGGATTTAAAAAAGTGATACATATACACAATAGAAGGCTATTCAACCACAAAAAAGAATGAAATTTTCTCATTTGTGACAGCATGGATGAACCTGAAGGACATTATATTAAGCAAAATAAGCCAGGCACAAAAGACAAATCCTCCATTATCTCACTCATATGTGGAACCTAAAAAAGTTGATCTCAAAGAAGTAGAGAGTAGAATGGGGGCTACCAGAGATGAGATTTGGGGAAGGGAGTTGTTTTAGTCCATTTCGTGTTGCTATAACAGAATACCTGAGACGAGGTAACTTATAAGGAAAAGAGGTTTATTTGGCTTACGATTCTGGGATGGTGGCATCTGGCACGGGCCTCAGGCTGCTTCTACTCATGGCAGAAAGTGGGAGGCAGCCTGCAGGTACAAGCAGATCACATGGCGAGAGGAAGCAAGAGAGCAGAAGCAAGAGAGAGAGGGGGTGCCAGGGTCCTATAAACAACCAGCTCTCACAGGAACTAATCGAGCAAGAACTCACTCA
>NW_007876946.1:0-570 GCF_000696425.1 Galeopterus variegatus
GGTTAGGGGTCTCCCATTGCAAAGCACATCAAAAAGACAACTCTCCCATAACCCAAGGCAATTGCAAGGCAGATGATGCAGCACGAATGGCTGCCACCACAGATCCTGACACCTCAGACGCTTCATTCCTTCCTCTCCTACCAGATACCACAGACAACCCTGCTCCAACACCAGATAATAAATCTTCTCTTTTCCATCTTCTCCATGATCTATTCCATTCAAATCCACGAAGTTTAACTCTCTTCCTCTAAACTTTCTTTCCTTTAACGTCAGCAGACAAAGTTCTTCTATAAAAAATCTCTCGCAATTGCTCCATCTGCCAACGTACCAACCCTAACACTCCCTTAAAAGCCAAACCATATCCCTAACACCAAGCTAGGGGTGGTATCCCTGCAGCAGACTGGCAGATCGATTTCACCCACATGCCTCCTGTTAAACGTCAACAATACCTCCTAGTAACGGTAGATACTTTCTCTGGGTGGATAGACGCCTTCCCCACTGCTAACAAGAGGGCCACCACTGTGGCTTCCATACCCCTCTCCCAGATTATCCCAAGATTCGGAATGCCCT
>NW_007876947.1:0-570 GCF_000696425.1 Galeopterus variegatus
ACCAGAGCCGATATGTGCCCGACATTGTGCTAAGTCCTTACAACGACCCTCTGAGGCCAGTTCTATTTGATCCCCATTTTAGAGTTGAAGAAATAGGCTCAGAGAAGTTAAGTGCTTTGCCCAAGATCACACAGTGAGTGGTTAGGGTGTGATTCAAACGCATTACATCTTTTCTCTCCCATTACACTGCCAGGCCTCCCCATTAAGGAAAGGGAGGCCAGGGTGAGTGAGACAAGGAGACTGAGAGGCGAGAGAATAAGAGAGAGAGAGGCCAGGCATCCATCCCAGCATCCTTATATGCCCAGGGGGCAGCTTGGGGTGCCACGGTTGAAAGGCATTGCAATATATTGAGGAGAAAAAGCACTCGGCGAAGAGTCAGGATAGTTCTTGCCAGCTGTATGGCATTGGGCAAATCACCTTACCTCTCTGGAGCTTTGGGTTCATCATCTGCAAAAGGAAATAATAATTCTGCCCTGCCTACCTCTCAGGCTGGTCCTCATGGTAATAAAAAATAATGGATGTGGTTACACAATCATTCATCTAATAAAATATGCTGAGCACCCACCATCT
>NW_007876948.1:0-570 GCF_000696425.1 Galeopterus variegatus
AAAACAAAACCCCTCTGTACTCTGAAGCCTTTGACAGCAGCATAGATGCTCTCGTCTGCAGCAGAGGACATTATATTACAGGAAAATATTTCCATAATAAAATAACATATAATAAATATGTGGTTTGTGTACTTATTTACAAAGATTCAAAAGAAAACAGTCTTTAAGACACATAGGAGCATACACCAAATGTGACAGACTTGACTGATGACATAATACTCTCTTGTCTGTTATGGTGACACAAAACAGCAAAGGACACAAAACCGTCAGTCTTGTTGTTTATCTTCTATCTGAGGCTAATAAAAGAAGGAAGGTGATTGACAGCGCATAGACACAGACACTGCCTTAGACATACAGTTGCTACCATTTATAAATACATAAAAACACTGTATTGATGGTTTTAAAGATGCCTTACTTCTCTAGCTTTCTAAGATGCTGTCTTTACCTAATAAATAATAATAATAGTGATAAGGGAATTTATGTTTGCTTACATGAAAAGTTATACATTACCCCTCTTAGAAACTACTCCTTCTTGATGTACTATTCACATAGCATGGAATTGTATTTGTA
>NW_007876949.1:0-570 GCF_000696425.1 Galeopterus variegatus
CAACAGGTACATGAAAAATGCTTGACATCACTAACCAGGGAAATGCAAATCAAAACTACATCAGATATCATCTCACCCCAGCCAGACTGGCCATTATCAAAAAAGACAGAGTAACAAATCCTGGTGACATTTGGAGAAAGGGGACTGTTGGTGAGACTGTAAATTAGTACAGCCATTATGGAGAAAAGTATTGAGGTTTTTCAAATAGCTACAGACAGAACTACCATATTATCCAGCAATCCCACTTCTGGGTATATACCCAAAGGAATGGAAATCATCATGTTGAAGGCATACCTGCACTCCCGTGTTCATCACAGCTCTGTTGACAGTAGTCAAGATATGGAACCAGCCTAAATGTTCATCAATGGATGACTGAACAAGGAAAATGTAGTATATATACAGAATGGAATACTACTCAGCCATAAAAATGAATGAAATTCTGCAATTTGTGGCAACACAGATGAGCTTGGAGAAAATTATGTTAAGTGAAATAAGCCAGATGAAGAAAAAGAAATACCACATGTCCTCACTCATATGTGGGAGCTAACAGACAAAGAAAGACCATAATAA
>NW_007876950.1:0-570 GCF_000696425.1 Galeopterus variegatus
AAGTTCCATACATAGGTCTGCCGTGTGCACAGAGCCATGGCTCATCCTTTGCAGTCCTTTAAGTATCCATCATGTGTGTAAAATGGGGACCCCGGCCATTTGTTGAAACAGTCATCTGCACGCAGCTATAATCTCCTAGCATCTTGCCTCAGCTACACTGAAGGTCCTGTGCTTTCTGGGTTTAGCTCAATAATGTACCTTCAAATGGGTGTTCCCTGCTCTGCTTCCCTCTGTCTGGTCTCCCATCCTGGTCTCTGGGTTTTTGTTCCCAAAATAAACTATAGGCAAGCCATTGTCTCGGGCTCTGCTTTCTGGGAGAACCAAACCTAAGACAGCACCCAACATGAAGACTTGCAATGAAGAGAGCTGCTTTAATTAGCAGCAAACATTTTCCCCTCAAGTAGCCATTTGCTATAAGATGTGTCAAGTAGCTCTTCTTAAAGCAAAAAGTTG
This sequence comes from Galeopterus variegatus, assembly GCF_000696425.1. Classification (NCBI taxonomy): domain Eukaryota; kingdom Metazoa; phylum Chordata; class Mammalia; order Dermoptera; family Cynocephalidae; genus Galeopterus; species Galeopterus variegatus. The sequence continues at coordinate 454 of NW_007876950.1, forward strand.
ACATTGACTTACCATAAAGACTGCAGGTGTTCTAGAGTTAAGACCCAAAAGCTCTTTTGAGAAAGCCGATGGCAAAATTAAACCAATAGTTATAATTCAATTTTGAGAAGATAGAGG
>NW_007876951.1:0-570 GCF_000696425.1 Galeopterus variegatus
CTTTTAATGGTATCTTTCATGAATTTCTCTTCAACCCAAAGAAATGTACTTTGCACAAATTAATATATAGACTACATTCAACAACTATTTTTGAGTAAGTTAATTCAGAATCTGTAATCTATTTCCCCACCCAAGCATATGGATGCTTTATGTGGATCAGGAAGAAAATTATTAAGGAAAAAATTAAAGAGGAAAAGTCAATTATTATTTGTCTTTATGTCCCTCAATTTAGAGAGGTATGTGAAATATAAAACAACATTTTAAGAATGCTAATAAAATACATTTAACTTATAATACTTTTTCTCTCTATTCTCCTCATTTTTAATTTTTAAAATGTTATTTTTAAATGACAAAAATAAAATAGAACTTCATATATTTATGGGGTGTGATGATATTATATATATATATATATATATATATACATACATACATACATATATATATTATGAAACGATTAAATCAAAATGATTATACCATAATAATTATTTTTTAAAAATAATTCATATATATTGACATGGAGACAAATAGTTTGCCCTTTTTAAAAGGCAGTTTATTATTTTTTAGCACATT
>NW_007876952.1:0-570 GCF_000696425.1 Galeopterus variegatus
AGACTTCCGTGGGTAGGTTGAAAAGCCCTGGGAAGGATCCAGAGGAAAATCTCTCTGAAATATTCAAATTTAATTTAATCCTTTGCCCTTAATCTTTGGTGCTCTGCAGACAAGAAGAGCAGGAGGTCAGCAGCCATGCACTATAAACCACTCCTCTTAACCTTTGCTTGATTTTTTTTTTCCACCATCTATGGATCCTTTTGCAAGGGTGGTAGCAGCTAGAAATGAGGTGATGGAATTTGATGAAGATGAGGACAAAAACCTGAAGTCAAATTCAGGATTCCCCTTCTTTGCTCATTCCTCCCCTCAATTTACTCTGCCAAAGATTGCTCTACCAAGGTTCATTCATATTTTTATTTATTTACTTATATATTACCTCATTACACAAAGAATTTGAAGTCATTCATATAACATACAAAAAATGCTAAAATATTTATTTCTAAATCAATGTAACAAAAAAAAATGTATTAGAATAAGACAAGCCAAAGGAAAAATAGGATATGGTTAAACAGGTGATGGGATCCCCACCACAGCTCTGTTTGATCAGTGAATTTTGCCCCAAGCTTCCTG
>NW_007876953.1:0-570 GCF_000696425.1 Galeopterus variegatus
AAAAAAAAAAAAAAAAAAAAAAAGAAGTAATGACAATACCCAGTGTTGGCAAGAAAATGGCAAACAGGTACTCTGAAACACTACTGGTGAAAGAATAACTTAATCTTTTTGTCGGGTAATACATTGGAAACAAATGCTCCCCCTTTAATGCCATCTTCCCTTATAAGAAAATTAAATATGACTCCTTCCCTCGCAACAGATTTCAAAGCCCCTTTAATGGCTTTTTTGCAACATTTGTTTCTCAAGTAGAATTATCTCAAAAAATATTAAATCCAAGAGCACAACCTCTGCAGAAGAGAAATAGCAAACAGAGCTTTATTTCAATGCAACCAAATCACACATTTCTCTGCACAAGTCAAAAGGTGTTTTGTCAGAAAGAAAGATCAAACCTTCATAAAGTGTTAGGGAATGAAGCTCTGCACCCTAATGCACTATTGTGCTCTTTCAGATCCATGAATGAAGAAAAAAGTTCCATTGTTTCCTTTTACCAACCTTGAAATTTAGTTCTTAAAAAATATTTTCACCTAGTTTAATGTAACTCAAGTCAAATACAAATAAATTAAGCCATTT
>NW_007876954.1:0-570 GCF_000696425.1 Galeopterus variegatus
TATGAGTTTACAAATAATGGTCAAATGTTTAAGTCTTTAAATGCAAATCAGGGTAACACAGCACTACATTTGTCTGTGTCTATGGTACTTCTGAGATTTTGTGAAGCCTTTCTTTTATTACCTTTTGGGTTCACGGGGTCATAACTTTAATATCCAAAACAATAATTACCTTACCTTTAAAAACCCAAGGAACCAGGCTAGTTAATCATTTACAAAAGAAACAATGCCCCACATCATTGCAAGTCTTTGAAGCAATGGATTTGATTCACTAAAGTGAACTTAAGGCAATATACAGAAAAAACAATTTGGTTTGTGAAATGCTTTTCTCAACTTATTTGTAGTTATGTCAGATACTTTTATCTCCTAAAAGAGAAAATATGTTTCTATAGGTTGAGACCACAGTGACATCAGTTCTCTGAATACTACTGCCTTTAAGTTTCTGGAAGCAAGAAGACGTAGTTTTGCGTATAAAAGTGTAACCTTGATTCTTTGCGTACTTAAATATTAATCAGAAATCACAGTAAGAGAAAATACAATATGAGTGTATGTATTTGCTCAGGTACTTCAGGA
>NW_007876955.1:0-570 GCF_000696425.1 Galeopterus variegatus
CCCATAACTCCTAGTTATTTTTCAGTCCTAAGTTTAATCTCCTTCCCCAAACAGGCCTTCCTAGCACCTGCCATCTCATGTAGATGTCCAGGTTATGCCATCTCCTTGTGCTCTGTACTTACCCTTTACAGAGGGTATTGCTGTCTGTAACATTTTTATTTTGTTTGTTTTCATTTGATTAATGTCTGACTCCCCTCACTAACTAAGAAGGATGACGACAAGGATAATGACTTTTGATCACCACCCTTGCATAAAGCAGAGTGTCTGACAAATAGTAGGCCTTTAAGAGCTTTTCTAATGGATATTGTCTGGTCTTATGTATAAGAACATATGAGAATTAGAAAAATGTACTAGAATAGTTGTACTTAGGTCCAAAATAATTTGGTGTAAAACATTGCTTAACATAATTAGGATAAATTTCTGTCTTTTCAGATGCATTCATCTGTATAGCTCAAACAGTATTTCTGAGAAGATATCTAATATAAATGTGATTTTCTTTATCTTTTCCAAAATTTAAAAAAAATGCAAATATCAGTATTTAACTCTCTACAGGGAATTACCATTTTAACT
>NW_007876956.1:0-570 GCF_000696425.1 Galeopterus variegatus
CTGACTCACCCTGAATTGAGGCCAATGTTGGATGCGTTGGTCTGAAATGGCAAAAGGAGAGTCCCAAGTGTACCTGGTTCGGCAGGTCTGGGAAGGGCAGCCAGGAGTCAATCAACTCAAGAGAGGGGATCATCCAACAGTCCAGCCAAGACCCTTCCCAGGTTTCAGCACCAAAATGAAAGAAAGTGAGCCGAAACACCAGGTACCATTCAAGCTTTATTAAAGGAAAAGAATCTGCCAGGCTGTACTCAAAGTGATGGGCAGCCCGGGGTTGCCCTCAAAATGGGGGACAGCACCAGGTGTGGCTGTAAGAGAGCTTATATAGGGCTCCAAGGGCTGGCTGATACCATTAAGGAGGGGCATTATGCTAACGTGGGAACTATGCAACCAGGGTGGAGAACTGTTCCCTTGCAGAAGCAAAAGGGTTTCTGTTTAAGTCATGAGGCTCCTCGTAAAGGGAAGTGGGGAGGGGTTTGGTGCTGGAGTGGAAGACAAGGTGGGCATCTATTTTGTGCTTATTGTGTGCACAATGGCACCAGTCATGTCCAAAATCCATCAGGTAGTACGTGC
>NW_007876957.1:0-570 GCF_000696425.1 Galeopterus variegatus
ACAAGCTGATGGCCAAGGGTTGCCTCTGTCTCATGGATGTGCTTTATTTAAGAACCACACTGTTTTTATATAGGGATATATTTTTATTTTGAAAGTGTTTAGATGGGAAAGGTGTTTTCCAGTTTGGCCCAGTCCCCACAATTCCCTATTTTTGGACACCTGCTCTGTTTTGGTCGTTGATGGTCTGGCCTCTGAAGACATTTGTGTTTGCAACCCCCAGACCAGTTGAATCATTTTCTATGGACAGTATAATAAAGAGCCAGTAATGGCCAACTTCCAGTTTAACCAGACCAGTTTCCAGAAGTATTTGGCTTGTTGCTAAAGTCTCTATACAACTTCTTAAAGTCTCAATTTCCTTATTCTCCATCCACATAGGATTGTGGTGAGAATCAAGTTGGCCGTGTCATGCAAGGATTAAATTTATTCTAAACGCTGCTTTCCAGCATCATTCCATTTTAGAAGTGAATGCTAAATTCACCGCAGTGGATGGCTGCTTTGTTTGGGAAAGCACACTATGGACTTTTTTTATCTAAAGGCAAGGCCCAGGACTCGGGAGTGAGGTTCGGTGAT
>NW_007876958.1:0-570 GCF_000696425.1 Galeopterus variegatus
GGGGATTAGGGTTTCAACATATGGATCTGGGGACACATTCAGCCCATAGCACTTGCTCATGTCTTTTATCTGTTTTTCTATGTTCTTTTTTAATTGTAAAGAATTATATACATTAAGAATATTGGCCCTTTCTCAAAAATATTGTAAATATTGTTTCCAGTTTGTCATTTTGTTTATGGTTTTGTTTTGTTTGCTTTTTGTATACAGTTTAAAATTTTAATGCAATGAATGCACTGGTCTTTGCTTTATGATTTCTGCCTATGACATCACGCTTTAAAAAGCCTGACCACCTCAAGATTAAATATACTTGTATTTGCTATTTTTATCTATATTTCTCTGGTATTTTACATCTCAAAGCCATCTGAGAATTATTTTGTTTAGACGTATTTGAATTCCAGCTTTATTTTTTCCGATTGGGTTAGCATTTGCCCCGATATCATTTATTGAATAATCTATTCATTACCTAGTGCTCTGAAGTGCCACTTTCATCAAATAATCTTTTATATATCTACTTTTTATCTTGGTATTCTGTTCCAGTGATTGGCATGCCTCTTTCTGTAGGTGCCAGTA
>NW_007876959.1:0-570 GCF_000696425.1 Galeopterus variegatus
TAATCAGTAAAATAGTAATGCAGAAAAACACTCTCAAATACACTATACATAAATAAAAATTTAAAAAATTGAATTACAAAAAGTTTTTAAAATATGCACAGGAAGGCAGACAAAGGAAAATGAAGAAATAAAAACAGAGAAAACAAACAGAAAATAGGTTATACCGCACTTAAATCCTAACATACACGTAATAACATTAAATAAAAATGACCTGTACAATTGTATAACAACTAAAAGACAAATATTAGCTGGGTGAATTAACAAAAAAAATGACTCACCTATTTTCCGTCTACAACAAACTTGCTTTAAATATAATGACATAAGCAGACTGAAAGTAAAGGATAAGAAAAGATATACCAAAAATAATCAAAATAAAGCTAGAATGGCAATAAGAGTATTAGATAGAGCAGAATTCAGAGCAAAGAAAATAACCAGAGACAAAGATGGACATTATATTATGTAATAAGAAACAGCCAATTCAACAAAAAGATCTAGAAATCCTGAACATTTATGCACCCTAAACAGAACTACAAAGTATGAGAAGCAAAACTGAGACACTTGAAAGAATAT
>NW_007876960.1:0-570 GCF_000696425.1 Galeopterus variegatus
ACTTCCCAGCCTGTAAAACTGTAGGAAATAGGGCCGAGCCTGTGGCGCACTCGGGAGAGTGCAGCGCTGGGAGGGCAGCAGGGCTCCCGCCGTGGGTTCAGATCCTATATAGGGATGACCGGCACGCTCACAGCACTCACTGGCTGAGCACGGTGCGGCTGGTCTCAAAAAAGGACAAAAAACAAACAAACAAACGAAAACTGTAGGAAATAAATTTAGTTTCTTTATAAATTACCCAGTTTCAGGTATTCTGTTATAAGCAACAGAAAACAGACTAATGTGGAAGATTAGTCCCAAGAAGTGGGGTGTTACTCATAACGAGTACCTGAAAATGTGTAAGGGTCTTTGGAACTGGGTAATGGGCAGAGGATGGAAGAGTTTGGAGAAACAGGCTAGAAAAAAACCTAGATTCTGGTGAGGGTTTAGGAGACCAGAAGACCAAGGAAGTTTGGAATTTCTTAGGGACTCATTAAGTGGTCATGACTAGAATGTGGACGGTGTTAAATAAAAACTATAAGAGGCCATTCTTTGGAATAAGTTCCTACACGAGTCCCCAGCAGACCAGACTGG
>NW_007876961.1:0-570 GCF_000696425.1 Galeopterus variegatus
GCTGTCCATCAGGGACTGGGGCACGTCTGAGTTCTTGGCCTCACGACTCAGTGCCTGCTGCTCCCGCATCTTCTGGGACTTGGCACGGTCCCAGTCAGTCTTGACATCCTCGTTATTCCATACAACTGAGGTCTCCGTGTCACTTGCGTACCCATCATCCCATGTGTAGTGCGTGGGGTAGATGAGAAGGGGTTCCACGGAGAAGGCACGCAGGTTACGGGGGGAGAAGTGGGAGGAGGGGAGTGAGTCCAGGGGAGGGGACAGGTAGAGGGAGAAGGGGACAAATGGAGGGAGAAGTCAGGAGAGGAAAAGACACCTGCCAGGAGCCCACGAGTCTTATGCCCCCACCCACCCAGAAAAGACACACAGTGAGACCCCAGCCCCAGCCTGCCCACCACAGCCCCTCTCACACTGGGTGCTTGTCAAACATGACGGGCAGGAACTCGTCAACAGGAAGCATCTGGGAGAGTGGCCTGGCGGCCAGCAGCTTGTGGGCACCTTGCAGGGAGATCACATAGACCAGTGTCCAGTAGGAGTAATCGCCTCCACCAGGTTCCTCGCATGGGGCAC
>NW_007876962.1:0-570 GCF_000696425.1 Galeopterus variegatus
CACTGTAGCAGTGCGCCACCGGGCCGGCCCGAAAATATATTTAAATAAATTCTCAGGCATGACAACTCTAGACATAGTAACAAAGGAGTCAGATGCTTGCAACTACACAAATACAATTGACCTGCCTCCAAGTAGCTGGCTTCCACATCATCCTCAAACATTTCAAAATGGTTTATGTAAATGTGGAATCATGTTGTTCCTAAGAACCACAGATGTTCACCAAATGTTATGCCTCTTTCTTGGTGGTGGTGCTGCAGAGAAGTGCCACAGATCTTTTTTTTTTTTTTTTGGCAACTGGCCAGTACAGAGATCGAACCCTGGACTTTGGCATTATCAGCACCACACTCTAACCAAGTGAGCTAGCTGGCCTACTGTGGAACATAAAAGGATGCTGGTGTTTCCCTCACTAATATATTTCCAAAATGCCTTAATGCCTTGCTACTCAGCAGGTCTACACCAGCAGTATTGCCATCATGCAGGAGCTTGTTAGAGATATAAACTCTCTTAGTACAGCCATCATGGAGGTTCCATACTGTTTTCTATTGCATAGCTCAAGTTGTGCCTATCTAT
>NW_007876963.1:0-570 GCF_000696425.1 Galeopterus variegatus
GGAGGAATTACTGGGAAGCTAGTGAAACCCACGGCCCTAACAAGGTTATGGGGGGGCCCTAGATGTGAGTTCACAAAGTCATATGGTTTTACAATATTTGCAGAAAAGTAAGATGTTTTGCAAAAATGTAGATTTTTTTTTAAAGAGGGCCCCTAAAATTGTATAAGTTTCAGGTTCCACAAAACCTGTACCTACCCCTTTATATGCTGGTTAAGAAAACAAAACAAAACAAAACAAAAAACCCGGAGACTGGTTGGGAGAAAACAAACAACTCTGGAAACAGAAGATGGTTTGTTTTAACTTTTATCTAAAAATATATGTTTATTTTTTTAGAAAGTTTATTTTTTTGAAAACTGTAGACCAACTGTACTGATACTATTTTTTTGTTAGATGATAGAGGGTGCTGATTTTATTATTGTGCTTTATTATTCATATATGAGGGTACTTCAAAAAGTGTGTGGAAAGACTCGTATTATCTTTTTTTTTTTGGTGGCTGGTCAGTAAGGGGATCTGAACCCATTTCCCCCCAAACTTTTTTTTTTTTTTTCCTTTTTGTCTTTTTTCGTGTCC
>NW_007876964.1:0-570 GCF_000696425.1 Galeopterus variegatus
AAATGACACAGCATTTAGAAACTTAATACATAGAAAAAACTATACGCAGAAACAGAATAAGTTATTTTGTAAATATATTTGATTCGTAACTAGGAGTTGGGTTTCTTTATTTTAGTGAAGTGATTACATTAGAAGATTGTCAGAAAACAAAACTTAATTCATCTTACCACGGCCTTACCATCTAACTCTCACCTCCTTTTTTCTCAGAGAATGAGGAGAAGGAAGGGAGGAGGAAAAAACAAAGAAGGGACTAAATGAGGCAGGGTTGGGTCAGAAAGGGTTGACTTTGAGGACTGAGAGAAACTGAGGCTGGGACCCCGCAGGGCCCTCTGCTCCATGCCCCCCACTCTTTCTCTCCACACTTGTCCATCCACCCAAGTTCCACAGCTCAGGGGTCTTTTCACCTAGAGCAGAAACATCCATGGTTCTAAAATTTCCAAATGAGAACCGTGGGTGATGTCACGCGTGGGAAGTGACACACCGGCACACAGGCGGCCGTCACGGGTGCGAAGAGAGCACAGCACCCACCTCGCCAGGCTTCCTATGCTCCGCCTCGTTAATCAGCACCCC
>NW_007876965.1:0-570 GCF_000696425.1 Galeopterus variegatus
GAGGGACCAAGATCCTGGAAAGATGGCAAGCACAGAGAGATGGGCCTGACATTCAGCACAGATTTATCCTCCAGGTAATGTCCAACTTGCAAGTGACAGTTACTAGACTAAGAAGCCAAGCAGAGCTTCTGGTCGTCTTCCCTGACTATGGAGTTCAGAGCACACCAAGGAGGAGCTATGGTAAACATCCAAGCTTTCAGTTGATATCCCAAAGGGCCACACTTTGGATATAGAGGTTGTGACTGGCAGATTTCCCTGATGACCGACTTCCTTATGTCAACCTTTCATTTTGTGTGTGAGAAGACCTGTTGGATGTGGTGGGATAGCATCAATAGCATCACTGTGTTATGTTCAATTACATGTAAGGTAAAGAGATTCTGCATATGTTCTAAGGCCCCAAATCAGCTGGTTTTGAGTTAATAACAAAGGAAATTATTCTGGATGAACCTGACTTAGTCACAGAAACTCTTAACAGACTGGGACCTTCCTAGTGAGAGACATTCTCCTTCTGGCCCTGTAGTAGGAAGCTGCTATGTTGTGACAACGCCCTGTGACAAGGAACTGTGAGTG
>NW_007876966.1:0-570 GCF_000696425.1 Galeopterus variegatus
GTCCTCTGTGGAAACATAATCTCCCTTGCACTCCGAGATTCAGGAAGATTTTACTCTGACTTTTAGGAGTGCTTGGCCTGGCTCAGTCCTCCATGTTCATCCCCCAAACACAGAGAATATCGTTTTGAAAACCCTGACCATGTCAGTGCTGCTTGTGTTGTATGATCTCTTATGCCAGCACCAGCCCTGGGTGCCCAACCAATACTTGCCTGGTTTCTCTGCCCCCCACATGTGCCAAATGTGATCATCAGTCCCTGCTGATAATTAGAAAAAGCCCTGCCTTAGAATTCTCCCTCCCTGAAATTCCAATGCATGTATCTACAACTCTATTATGCCATCTGGTTTACACGATGATACATGCTTTGCTTTTTTGTTCAGTTAGAAATCAGTCCTGAAGCTCTTTTCATTACCAATAGGTGACGTCCTTAATTTTCATAAAAGTTCATAATATATGTTTATGTAACTGGTTATCTCTAAAGAGATACATTTTTTCACATGTAAATAGTTCCTTATAACTTTTTAGTGGGGTATATCATACTTAGAAAAGATTATGCAGGATGTTTTAAGTTT
>NW_007876967.1:0-570 GCF_000696425.1 Galeopterus variegatus
ATGTTGAGACTGATAAGCAGGGTCTTTTCTTCTGCTGTGGACTGGTGATATCCACACAAAAGCATATCAGGCAGATAACTTTGGGTCACTGAGGTCTGTATTTTCCATGAATCATGGGGGAGTTAACAGAACATTATTGGTTTAATCCTAGGGAGAAGGTCGGTATAGATGCTCACAAAGACGAAAGGGATGGAAACCTGTGCTGTGAGAGGGAGAGAGGACATCTCAAAGTTATCATCCTGCTCACTGGTAAGGCACAGGCTTTGAACTGTCAGGTGATGAAGACCTGTGTTTCCCTCACACACTGTACCACAAGAAACCTGGACCTTGGATTATGGATGGTTCTCTGGAGCTTGTGAAAGCTGGAACTAAGTATCATGTCCTTGAGAGCTGTAGTTAGAATCCCCATAGTGAATTTGCATTATGGCCAGGATCTCTGTGTTTTCAATGACACTGAAGAGTCCTCAACTGTTTGACCATGACCTTGTGCAGCAGAAGGACCAACGGTAATGACTGACACTGGTATGGATGACAGTCATGGGCCTCCTCAATTCATCTCCACCTGGACTG
>NW_007876968.1:0-570 GCF_000696425.1 Galeopterus variegatus
TCAGATGTTCTAGGAAAACACAGCAAAATCTTACATGTCACATATAGGAAAACTACTGACTATGTAGTAGTTTACAAATTCAACATTAGATTGTGCTACATTCCCTTTAATGACATATTTTTATGAAGTTGGGCTTCTGGCAGTTGCTGTGATTAAAAAAAAAAAAAGTACCACATGAAAATCAATTTGAAACAGGAATGCAGGTGACTGTGCTGAATCTGTTTCCAAGATCTGAGAAGTCATTCAATGCCCAACAGGTACACACATCTCATCAGCAGATAACCACAGTTATTTAAGAATGAAATGATATGTTTTCTTTAAATTTATTTTTTCTAAGTGGCTACTACAGATTAAGTATCCCTAATCCAAACATCCAAAATGCTCCAAAACCCAAAACTTTCTGAGCACCAACATGATGCCACAAGTGGAAAATTCCACACCTGACCTTATGTGACCCAAAACACAAGTTTACTCAGCGCCTCCAAGGGAAAAAATATACTCTCAGTCCCCTTCAGCTGCAGTATCTTTTCTGTGCACATCCAGATTCCCCCATGCAATCATGCCCACGCA
>NW_007876969.1:0-570 GCF_000696425.1 Galeopterus variegatus
CCAAAAAAACACTCACCTTCTCTTCCATTTTTCACATTTTAGTTAAAATTTTTTATGATAAATTTTTTTTTATCCATCTCTTAATTAAATATACACTACTCATATTTGAACTGCATTGAATTTACATGTCCAAGTTTAAATAATTGTGGAATACTGGGCCCATAAACATAGTTGACCCAATATAAGTTGTTACAGTTTTAACTAAACAAGCCACAACTTAAGTGATAAAAATAAAATGCACTAATAGTAATTTATAATTAAAAAGGAAAAATAGGACTAATAAGAAAAAATTGTGACATATTCACAAGAGCATTGATGACATCCAAATACTAGAATTGCCACTATTCCTGGGCCTGCATATGCAGAAAGAAAAGATGCAACTTTGCCAAGCATTGTGTCACATTTAAATTTCTTAGTAGAATAATGAACTAGAGAAATCTCTGGTAACAAACCAATTTTCTACTATAAAAACTTGTTTAGAGGCTAGCTAATAAGTAAACTTTAATTTTACATAAAAAATCAAATTCCTTGGAATATTGTACTGTTAAATGTTAAGAACTAAAGGGTTTG
>NW_007876970.1:0-570 GCF_000696425.1 Galeopterus variegatus
GTCATGAGAGGTAGGTATTCATATCATTACTTGCACTGGAATATAAACTTTTAATTCATCAGAAAATATCTAAGATCACACACACATTGCAATCAAAATATGTTGTACACATGGAATTAGGTTTGCAGAGCTCACCATCAAATCAGAGCTGATCTGACTTTACTAAATGAGGCTACTGTAACGAGTTTCTGCAAACTGAGTGAGTTAAAACAACAGAAATGTATTCCCTCTCAGTCTGGAGGCTGGAAGTCTAACATCCGTTTTGGCAGGACCGTGGACCTAAAGACTCTGGGGGATACTGCTCATTCTTACTAACTTCTGGTGGTTCCCAGCAATCTGTGCCATTCCTTGGCTTGTGGCTTCATCACTCTGAGCTCTGTCTCTGTCATCACATGGTGTCTTCCCTCTGTGTCTGTGTGTCTTCCTCTTCTCATGGGGCCCACCCTTATCCAGTGTCACCTCCTCTTAACTTGGTTTTGTTGAAAGACCCTACTTACAAAAGATCACATACATAGGTACATGGGGTTAGGGTTTTAACATATGTTTTCTGGAAACACAATTCTTCCTGCT